>NC_058134.1:83462634-83512868 GCF_016433145.1 Gracilinanus agilis
AGAAACAGAGAGAGACAGAGAGACAGAGACAGAGACAGACAGAGACAGAGACAGAAAGAGAAAGAGAGAGACAGAGAGAGAGAGAGAGAACGTAATAGCTCTCAAATACTGAGGCTTATTTCACTCTGAACTGTTTATCCTTTCAGCCTGGATTCAATAAAAAACCTCACCAACCCTGAGAGAAGTAATTTTGTGAAGCTTGAGCAGCCTTGAGTGGACTTTCTGAGGGTGTAAAATCCAGACCGTATTTATACCCAAGCTCTGTTCCTTCAATGATCCGAACCAAGTAGCACAGGTGCTAGCTGTTTTTTTCCCCCTGCAATTCAACCATGAGATATTTTCACTTAAGAAGACAAAGCCACAGTACTCTGTTCAGTGTATGAGTTGTACCATGCAAAGTTGTGATCATTTCTTCCTAATTTGACATTTTATATATAATGTATGTATACATGCGCATCTATACATAAATACAGAGTCAGACAGATAGACAGACAGAGAGACAGAGAGAGAAACAAAGAAATTTCATATACTATGTCTTATAATTCTGTGAAATAGCTAGGGGAAAATCTTATGCTTCTGTTTTACAGATGAGGAAACTAAGAATCAGAAAGTTAACTGGTTTATAGCTCAATTCAAAGAGAGTTAGTATAAGAGCTGGTACTTAAAACTCAAATCATTTGGCTTCAAAATGTGCTTTAGATATTTGGTAATTAAGATGGGAAACCAGATGTCTCACCCTTCGGTCCAGCTTTTTAAAAAATTTCTTATGGTGGCAACTGCTACCTTTTTTGAAGAGAAATATTGCCAGGGAATGTCTTTTCAGGCATTTCTGATATCTGAAATTTATGAGTAAAATAGGACTTACTATAAATCTTATTTTAAACTCTTCATGTGTTTATGTAAGTTAGTTTTACAGCCATTTGTGTAGAGAACAGGACTTTAAAAAACTGAGAAGGTTTCAGATATTTGTTCAAAATAAACTGACTTCAACTACCTGAGGGTCTTGTCCATCACTCATGAATCTAAAAGCTTCTGTTCAGACCATTTCATGTACTAGAGAGGGTACATAGCATTATTATTTGCTAATAAAATGAATTGAATATGAAGTGATAAAAATTTCTGTTGTGTGATTTTAAAAATATTTGAGAATTTTCATTTTTATTATTAACATCACCATGACCTTTTGGGTAATTTTGATTTGAAGACAAAAATTTACTCATTGTGTGTACCAATGTATTTTAATTTCTGGGAGCTAAGAGATGACAGTTATGAGACTATGACCTATGGGAAAGTATAAAACTGTTTAATAATGTGCTTAAGTAAAAAATTGTATTAGTTGGATTTTAAAGAAAGCAAAACAAATTGGCTGATACCTCACTTTAGAAATGTATCCTATTATAAAAACCACTATGTGATGTTTTGTGTCTGCTGGGGAAAATAAAATAAAAAGAGAGAGAGAGAGAGAGTAATTTTTCATTTCTTTGTGCTAGTGAAAATGTGATCTCCTTTTACTCCTCCCATATACACCATATTTTCTTTCCTTCTTTCATCCCCTCCCTCCATATTTTATCCCCTTCCCAGGCACAGCTCTAAACAAAAATTGAAGGTTTTCTTATGAGTCCTCTGGTTTAAATCCATTAAGGAAACTTTGCTGAGAAAGATGTCTTTGGTTTCCCATTGTCTTCCCACAAATTTCACTCCAAGAAGCCTATTGTTCATTTGTGGGGAGGAGGGGGACATTACTTCAGTCTTTCTGATTCCAGAAAGCTATAGATAGTACTTTTATGCTTCAGGGAATCCTTTGAAAGTTCCTTTCACCAATCTAATTTGTTTAAAATATTCTCTTCAGAGAATTAAAATGCACATAGAATCCTTAAAGAGGAATTTCATTATTAACTTCTCCATTTGCTCAAAAGAACTAAAGAAGACTGGCTACTAAGGCATCCTGCCTATTTGCCATATAATACTGGCCTCAATTTCTTCCTCTTTCAAGAATCAATCAATGGATCAATAAACATTAATTAAGTGACCTTCCTATTGACAACAATGGAAGATGTTCTTTCTCTCCTTGATATTCATAGGACAATTGTAAATGTCATTCATTTGATAATTAAATTAATAATGTACCCACAGCTTTTTTTTCCCCTTTCAAGTGCTACCATATTGTTAATTATTGTATTGTATACAAGTGTCTTGGATAAATATTTGTTAAATTAAACTGAATCCCATATTAATTCCCTAACCAGATTATGATTATATCATCTGAAACCCCCTCACAGATGGGTCCTTAGATATAGACATAACATATGAAGTATTGGGGAATCAGCTCCTACTCAGACCATCTCATAAGCCACTGTTAAAGTGTTTGCTTTTATCTGCTAAGCAAAGGATCCATTAATTCAAAGCAAAAAAACATTTAATCAAACATTATAACACATAGAATGAAGAGAAATGATCCCTTTATGGAAACTACGAGTTCGTTTTCTCATAAGATTCTAAGCCACCAGTGGAGGAGTGAACACACGCAAAAACACTATTTAAATACAGAGATATGTGATTGGGTAACACACGTAGGGACATAACATGGACTTACATGTGGACGAGATGGCTCACACCTCTCAAGCTTCAAAGTTATCCACTCATGATGGGGCATGTCATCTCCTATGGTCTCATGGCGTCTGAGGAGCTCACTACTACTTTCTACTGAGTTTCAGCTATTCAGCCTCTTCTGTCCCTCTGAGCCTTCAGAGAACCACCTCCATCTCTGATGCCAACTACTAGGTGCAGTGGCTAGAAAGGCTCTCCTTAACAGGCAGAGATATGAATCTTTTCACTAAGAGATATGAGTCACCATATCCAGCAGAGCAGACCACAAATTCTAGCAGAAAGCCTTGGACTGTCTTTTCTCTTCCTGGTCCCTTCATTTCTTTGTATCCCTAGCTTCTAGCGCTGTGCAGGGAAAATGATAGATGCTTTGTAAATGTTTATTGACCAATTTTTTTTCTTGATGCCAATCGAAGGTCATTCATCCTAGACAACTATTTGATTTGCTACTAGAAAATTCTTTTTACCTCCTATGAAATCCCTGTCTGTGATGCTGAAACTCAAAAATCATTTTGGGAAACTTCTTTTCCTTGTGAAAAAAAAAATCCTTTAGGAGTTTTTAAGAGGGCCTTGGTTCCTCTTACTTTAAAAATTCCTCAGAACTGTCATTCAGATGAAAGGGATAGGTGATAAGAAAGGGTGATAAGAATAGGTAATAAGAAAGGGATAGATGAAATAATAGGTGATAAGAAAGGGATAGGTGAAATAAACAGAGAAAGCTGTCACAGGTCTAACTTTATTTGGCATATACCTGCTGGGGACTTTTCAGCTATATATTATGATCCTGACTTTCTCCCTTCAAAATTAACTATGTTCCTTAGGATCAAAGATTATGACTTTTTCCTATTATTATTATTCTCCTATTTTATTCTATTCCTATTCTATTCCTATTATATTACTCTACCACATACCATATAAACACAAGGGCCATTTGTTGCTTGGTTTTGAAATCTCCCTTCCCCATAACCAATCATTATACTTGGTGCCTAAATGTGTCCTTGTGCAGACCTAAAGTAAAAGTGTGGGTTAAGCAGTCCATAGGGCATTTTAAGAGGCAATTGGTAAGCCAAAAATGAGCTCTATTGGTTAGAGCACCATTTACCCCCGCTTTGTTCCTTTGCCTCAGAATCCTTATATTCCAATAATATTTTTCCCTTCTCCCCTTCATGTAGTAATTAGAGAACCCTCCCTTCAGTTTACTTTATACAATAATTAACTAATTATTTGTTGCATTTCTTGGAGGGAGGTGAGTTACTTGATAGTGGAGCCTATTGTAAATGCTGTAGCTGGGACAGCGCCATGTAGACAACAGGCACTTAATACTTATTAATAAGTGACGTGACTTCTTAAATTAATGGGATCAACCAAGGATCATTTAACAGTAAATCTAGAGCTAGGAGAGCTTTCAACACCAACTAGTAAAAGCTTGATCCCCCTCTCCCCCTTCCTCTCATTTTATAAACAAGGAAACTGTAGAGCAGATAGATTAAGTAATTTGTCCAAGGTTGCACAGGCAGAAATGAGTAAACTCAGGTCCTTTGACTTCAAATTCAATGATCTTTCCAGGTTTACTCCAATGGATTGAATTCAGTTCCAGTTAGCAAGTATTCATTAAGCAGTTACCATGTACAGGATAGCAAAATAGCCATTAGATGGAGAAATATTCCAAATAATTTCTCACTTTGCACATAATGGTGTTCAGTCCTTTTCATGACTAACTTCAATGATTCACCTGAGGTTTTCTTGGCAAAGATTCTGGAGTGGTTTGCCATTTCATTCTCCAGTTCATTTTACAGATGAGGAAACTGAGGCAAAGAAAGTTAAGTTACTTGCCCAGGGTTACATGGCTAGTAAATATCTAAGGTAAAATTTGAACTCAGTTATTCCTGACTCCAGGTCTATTACTCTATCCACTGCACCACCACACAATAGCTTCAGTTCTCTTAGGATAAACATGATAGATTTTTAAGTCAAATAAATCCTCATGACAATTATTTTTCCTCTTAAATTAATTAATAATCATTAATTGGGGTCATCAGAACAATTTGTATTTATATTCAGATATTTGAAAAGATTCATGAGTTCACTGGCATGGGTCTTTTCTTCAGAATTTTGCTCCCTAAAACTCTCTTTCCCAGCTTCCCATGTTCCTTCTCACATTATGTGCTAACATATAAGTTTTGTGTTGCTCTATCCTCTGTCTCTCTTCTCCTGGAAACAGGGTTGTGGAGGTGGAGTGAGGTGAGAGGCAGGAGAATTTTACTCATGTTTTTTACTCAGGTTTTACCTTTGGTCTTTTTTTTTTATTTCTTCTACTTTAAGTGATATTAATAAACTTTATAAAATATAATATTTGGCATTATTAGATATTAATTTAAATCTCACAGCAGCAAAGAGAGATTGTTTTCCTTTACACTTTCTCCCTACAATAATCTCTAAGAATATACTTGACATGTCCATTAAAAAGATTTACTTTCATAATGTAATTTATATGATCATATGCAGATATACATATGACAAGTATATATACATATACATATATATATACATGTGCATGTAATTTCTCTCTTTATATATGTATATGTGTGTGTCATATAGAAAGAAGCAGAAAGAGTTATTTTCCCTATTTATCATTTCCATTTCCTCAGAAGCATGAAGACTTCTATATGGACCAAAAAAAAAAAAAAAAACAACGGATTTTTTTTTTTTAAAGTGGGCGACCCTTTTGCCTTTAATGTCCACAAATTGAACAACTTCATAATTGGAAAAAACTGCAAAACAACATGATTCAAATTCCAAATTCATGTAATTTGGTCTTTTTTTTTCTTCAGAATTTGCTCATTGATCTGGAAAGAGTCTAAAACTAGGAATTAATTAAAAGACATGTGTTCTAATCCTGACTCTACCTCTATCTCTATGATCTCAAGGAAGTCCTATAGAAAATGTCCCTAGTCAACTACCTCACAGGGTTACTGGATTATCACAGGCAGAAGGAGTTAGCAAGCCTCCAGAAATTAAAAGCATAACACAAATATTATTTATTATTATTAATTGCACTTTTAAATCTCAGTAATTGGCCAATTTTTCTCATTATAGGTGTTAACTAAATGGCTGGTTCCCAGAAATCTTAAATTGACCTCAATGAGAATCTTTTATTCAAGCCCTGTTTCCATATCAACCCCATCGTGTCAATGAGGAAATTTAATGCAGGAAACTATTTCCTAGCACTACACAAGCACCCGAGTTAGGTGCTATAGTGGACAGAGGGCCAAGCTAAAAAGAAGGAAAGTCACTTAATCCTATTTGCCTCAGCTTCCTCATTGGAAAAAGAAACTGGAGAAAGAAATGAGCAATCAGTCAATAATCTTTGCAAAGAAAACCTCAAATGTCATGAAGAGTCTGAAATGACTCAACAACAACAAAATAAGTACCATGAAGTTAACTCTTTCATGTCCAAACTCTCGTCCAGTACTTTTGGATATAGTTACCTGCGATTGTGGAAGAGACTTATGACCCAAGAGAGTTAATGATCCTTCTAGTCTTAAGGACTGGACTTTACCCAAAGCCTAACCCTAAATATGTCACTTTTCTATCACTGCAGTTAAACTTGAGGCTCATTTTCTCAGCTCTTCCAGCTGGAGGATTTTTCTGGGTTGCTTGCTCTTCTTTTCCCAGCTGAACATTTTGCCCATTTCACTATTTACTAGAATGTCTGGCAGACAGGGTACAAGGAAAGAAAATGTCAGTACTGCTGCTATTTGTTAGGTTCAGGGATTATCTGTGTATTTCAATTATCTTTTTTGTTACCACAGGTGATGTAAGGTTAACTTAATGTCGTCATATAATATATTTGATTATCATTCTGAAATTTACTATGTGCTCTCAATTGGTTGTAGGAGGTTTATGAAAATTGGAAGTATATAAAAATGTTTAAGTTAACCAAATATTTTACTATAAAGCCATATTTTTATGTATATGAGTATACATTAAGATTGTTTTCTATTGGTAATGATCACTTGATCTATCCACAATCAACAGTGTGTGCAGGTTGGGCAAATGGATCAATAGATAAAATGTTTAGCTTGGAGTCAAAAAGACCTGAGTTCAAATCCTGTCTCATATACTTACTAGTTGTATGAAGAAGGGCAGTTTCATATCTGTTGCCCTCAATTTCTTAATTTTTAATAAAATGAGAGGAATGCTGTCCAGGGTCCCTTTATCTATACATTTAAAATTCTCTGTTTATAAAGGATTTTGTACATATTCAACTATTATTTTGCTGGTGAATATACTTACCAGTTTTTTACCATTTTTTTAAACCCTTGTACTTCGGTGTATTGTCTCATAGGTGGAAGAGTGGTAAGGGTGGGCAATGGGGGTCAAGTGACTTGCCCAGGGTCACACAGCTGGGAAGTGGCTGAGGCCCAGTTTGAACCTAGGACCTCCTGTCTCTAGGCCTGACTCTCACTCCACTGAGCTACCCAGCTGCCCCCTTTTTACCATTTTTTGACTTTGTCTCTCATGTCTTCATTTCTTCATTCTAAAATAAAGGTAATAATAGTATGTATGTTAAAAGGTTATTGTAAAGATCAAAGGAAATAAAATATTTAATGTGCTCTAAAAAACACCTTTAGGTGCTATATAGATATGGTATATCATTATTTGGTCTTTTTGATTCAAAGCATTCATTCACAAAATGGCTTTCCTTGGCCATGAGTAGAACACACACCTTTCTCTCAGTACATACCCTAACCACAATTATAACTGGCCACACCATATGTGATATAAAACGTAAAGTAGTTGTCATTCATTGGAATGGTCTATTGTTGTTTCATCTATCACTTCATAATAAATTACTGAAAAGGACAGTTATCTACAGGGTAATGTAATGAGGAACATTTAATAATAACAAATGACAAAAAAAATCTCACGTTCTGTGGTACACACATTTATTTTGTCATATGATCATATAGTCTTATCATGTTATAAATTGGCCCTAGACTTCTCTTGGAAGGATCATGAAATAAGCACAAAATATTTTCAAAAAAAAGAAAGAGGAAAAAGGTAAGCCAACTAGAACGCTTTATCTCAGGTATGTGGCAAACTATAAAGGGAAAGATCTATTCCCTTTGGCCAAGCTTTAACTAAGTATTTACAACTTATGTTATATCATGTTGGTGTAGACCAGTGGTTCCCAAACCTTTTTGGCCTACCACCCCCTTTCCAGAAAATATATTACTTAGCCCCCTGGAAATTAATTTTTTTAATTTTAATGGCAATTAATAGGAAAGATAAATGCAACCTGTGGCCATCACTGCTCCCCAGGATCACTGCAGCACCCATCAGGGGGCGGTGGCGCCCACTTTGGGAATGACTGGTGTAGAAGAATCTGGGAAAATTCCTCACATTTTGCATATTTTATTGGATGCTGCCTTCGCTAAGTTGTATAATAGTAACAGCACACCAACTAGCCTCAGACATGCTCCATCATCTAAAGAAATGCAATCTTGAATGGCACTTAACATTTTAATGAATATTTGTATTGGTCTGCAGACTGATTTTGTTGTTTTCTTTTATGCTTGTAAACCCATCCTCATTTGTATGACCAAACTCCTCGGTACTACCATTGTGCTTCCTCTTGGAGTGAAATATGGTGACCCACCATGTCCCTGAACTCTATTCCATCCTATAAAAACAGTTGACTATATTAAGAGACCCATCCTATCTCCATTACATGGTATTCACAGGGTCATAGATTTAGAGATAGAAGAGACTTAAAGGACCCTCGAATCCAACCCTCTCAATATACAGATGAATAATCTGAGGTGCAGAAAGGTGAATTAATTTGGCCAAGGCCACAGAAGCAATTGGCTGAAATGAGTTAGACTCAGAGTAAGTCTGAGTTAAAATATAAAGGATAGAAATGAGCTGACTGTGATGAGGGGATTCTTGGAGTTGGATGCCTGAGAAACAAGATGTAGGAGGCAGAGAACCTAGCTGGGCATGGCATCTATTATTGGAGACTATCCAGCTTGTTGTATGTTTTTCCATTTATATGTATGTGGTCCAAACTGCTGATGCCCGAGTTTCCATTGTGCTTGCTGACATCATCTTTTTTTCCTGGAAACCTGTCTTTGGGGACTGTTTGTTTATGGCATGATCTTTGTGACATTTTGCCTTTAACTGAACTCACATGCCTTAGATTGCATTTTTCCTGGAGTTCTCCTTTCCTGACTCCTGACAGAGGTAGGACAGCATTTTGTATTGTGTTTCAGTGTGTTTTGAAGGTGTTTGTCTCTGCTGCTAGCCTCTCCCAGCTGGTCACTGAATGTTTTTGTTTTCTTTTGTTTGGGCGGAGGAGGTACTATTTTGTGATATGGTATCATAGGATGAACCTAAATGTTGTGGAGATGCTTTAACTAGATTTAGGCAAAGCAAATACACTCCTTAGTCTGACTCCATAGTTAATAGCCTCCTATAATCTTGAAATAAAAGGGGCACTAAAGATCTTTTAGTCCAGCACCTTTATTTCAGAGATGAGAAACCTGAGGCCAGAGAATTTAAGTGACTTATTTAATGTCACCGAGCTGGAAGTCAAATCCAGATTCTCTATGACTGTGGTTAGCACCACTCCACTGGGTAACAGATGTAATGGATATAAAGGAGTAACGATACCTCCATCAAGAGCTCTCAGGTAGTTCTCTGGATGTGAGAATTGCTAAAATGTGGATCTCTGAAAACAACTTTGGATGATTCTTTCAATAACTGCACTTCACAAAGAATCCCAACCTATTGTTCCCCATGCCTGGCAGTGCTGCACAGCAATGCATTCAACATTTGAGGACTATTCCAATACTACAATCAGACGACTCCAGTTTATTGGGTTACTGCTGTGAAATCTCTATAATTAAGACCTCTTGGATTAGAGTTTTGTGAGATTCTTAGGGTTTCTAGTGTCTGCTCCTATAGGTGCTACAATCACATTTATTGAAGATCCAGAAGAAGTTCTTGCCACCAAAGTTCTTGGTACTACCAAATGGTCCAATATCAGAAGCTATCAATTTTATCAATGTAAATGTTATGAAAGAAGAGGTAGTACCATATGCTCTGTCATTGTATTATCAGAACTGTGGGATTTTTCCATATGACTCACCACTGAAATCTTCCACATGCATTATCTTCCCCAATTAGAATGTAAATTCCCTGAGAGCAGAAAATGCCTTATTTTTTCTATTTGTATCAACAATGCAATGTTTTGCATAGAGTATGCACTTAACAAATATTTCATTCATTCATTTCTTTCTTCGGGGTGGGCTAACACTAAACAACCTGCAGAGCGTCTGCTCCCTACTTCTATAAAATTAAGGACCACTTCATGGCCTGCTCTTTATGCCTCATAAAGTAGTTTATACTTCCCTAGTGACGCCCCAAGTAAAAGTGCAAGCTGAGTAAAATAGGACAAAAATGTCAGGGGTTGGGGTGAAGCAGCTAGGTGGCTCAGTGGATTGAGAGTGAGGTCTAAAAATGGGAGTTCCTGGATTCAAATATGGCTTCAGATATTTCACACTTTGTGTCTCTGGGCAAGTCACTTAACCACCAATTTCCAATCCCTTATCATTCTTCTGCCTTGGAACAAATACACAGTAATGATTCTAAAATGGAAGGTAAGGTTTGTTTTGTTTTGTTTTTTTTTTAATTAAGAAAAAAAATCTATGTTCAGGTATTATGAAAGCTCTCAGTTTTTACTACATTAAGAGACCTATCATATCTCCATTACAAAGTATTCACAGGGTCATCGATTTAGAAATAGAAGAGACTTAAAGGATATTCTAATCCAACCTTCTCAATATACAGATGAACAAACAGAGGTGAATAAAGGTGAATTAATTTGACCAAAGCCACAGAAGCAGTAGGCTGAGATTTGAACCGAGGTGCACCAAGAGATTTAAAGTATATATTTCTCATGTTCTGACTCAGCTATTATATATCATTTGACCAAACAAGGCTTTTGTCTTTTTATGTTTTACAACTCATTCATTAGCATCATAGGAATAGGAATTGCATAATAATAGTATATCTCTTTTGATTTTGGAAGGCATAATAAGTCATATCTGCTGAGACTTAAAGACAGACTAGGAATAGGGGCTGGATCAATGATTTTATTGTCATCAGGAACTCCTGACTGTGGAAACTCCCTCTACCGATGCCAATTGGCACCTTCTCTGCAACTCAGTCTTGGACTCTAAGACTATAAGCTAGTTACGTAGAGCATTGAGAGACTTGGTGATTTTCCCAGGTCATACAGCCAGGCTATGCTAGAGGTAGAACTTAAAACCTACGTCTTCTAGGGTTCTCTAGCCAGTACACTCTATTACTTCTGAAAACATAAAGAATTTAATGGAGCAACAAATATGGTAATGGTGCTCAAAGGAATAATGAACTGGAGGAATTCCATGTGAACTGGAATGACCTCCACAATTTTAATTCATAGTGAAAGGAGCAGAACCAGCAGAACCTTATACACAGAGACTGATAAAATGTGGTACAATCGAACATAAGGAACTTCTGGCTTAGAGTTTACATCCCCAATCATTGTTCCCAAACTTTTTTGGCCTACTGCCCCCTTTCCAGAAAAAATATTACTTAGTGCCCCCTGTCACATACTATCACCACCCCTAAATGCACCTGTGGCTATCATCACTCCCTTGGATCGCTGCATCATCCACCATGGGGCGGTGGCACCAACTTTGGGAATCACTGCTCTAAGAGTTCACCCTAATGCAAATATCAATAATATGGAAACAAGTATTGATCAGTGACATATGTAAAACCCAGTGGAATTGTTCCTTAGCTACTGGAGGTGGGGTGGGAGGATGGGAGGGAAAAAAGATGAATCATGTAACCTTGGAAAAATCTTCAAAAATAATTAATTAAATAAAATTTTTCAATTGAAAAATGTAGCAAACCATTAATAATTCATACATATACTGAGCACTTCTTAAATACATTTTCATACACCTTTGTGAGGTAGTTTGTTTTGTTATTCCCATTTTATAGAAGTCAGGCTCAGAAAAGTTAAGTGACAAAATTCCTGATGGTTATACGGACAGTAAATATCAGTTCTAACAATTGAATTTATATCTCCTTACTTCAAGACTAATATAAATTTTTTGAGAAAGGAGATTATTTTTTTCTTTGTATTTATACCCCTACTGCCTAGCATGGAGCCTGGCCCTTAATAGTGAACTATGCTACATCACTCTCAACTTTAATTTAGGCACTCAGTAAATTTATTGGGGAAATATATTTGCTAAAAAAAACTATAGAAAATACAAAGAGCTCTTAAGAAGTATAAACATGGAAAAAAATAAAATACATTTTAAAAATCATCAGTAATAAAAGTACATAATGTTCCAGATGTTAACAACAAACCAAGCCAGAATATGCTATGCTACTTTTGAGTGGAACCAAAATGCAGTTTAAAAATGGAAGAGATATAGGCTGCTACTAGAGGGGAGGGCATGGAGCAGAAATTAAGGAAAACTTCATGATAGAAGAGAGAGAATTTCTCCTGGGGCTTGAAGAATGGGTAGAAATTCAAAGAGCATGAATGGGTAGAACTATAATTAGAAACCTTGGCACCTGGGGTAATTTCAATTGAGATATTTTTATGTGAAGGGAGAGAAGGGAGGGAGAGAGGTAGCAGTCTTTCTGGGCTGTCTTCCTACCACTACCTTTGCCATCTCAGGATGCTGTGTCCTCATCCTCCTCATGGATACTAATTTATCCAAAACTCTACAGGAGGCCCAAACTGAGAGTACAGGAGGTGCAGGCATAGCATTTTTCCAAATGACTGTGAGCAAAGTCTTAGCTACCTTGCCCTAGTTATGGCTCTAGGAATGAGAAGGGAGGGAATGACGCAGGAAGACAAAAGGCAAATTCACAGAACAGCTAATTAAACTAAATCAACTGACCTGCTCAGTTTTTCTAGAAGGGTAGAGGAAGCTAAGGTTGCAAAGATAGTCTGAGCCCAACTCTGAAGGGTCTGTAATTCTAAACAAGAAAAATTTATTTTCCTTTAGAAATTGTAATAATGATGTTTATTATTATTATTAAAAATAAAAATACATTTATGGAAAGTTTACAGAGGCAAAAATGACTTAGTATATAGTCACTGTCTATACTGTTCTCTTCCGTGTATATCAAGGGAAAAAAACTAAAAGGAAGAAAATAAGCAGAGTAGAAAATAAAAGTGATAATCCATATGACAAAATAGAAACGAGATAATTTCCTCTTCCAAATAGGCATTTCTGGAGTTTAATTTCACAGTGTTGGATCTTAAGAAATACAATAGCTCAAATGCCATTTGTTCAGTAAATAAAGAATCCTAGAAGCATCAGAAGATTGCCAATAAAATGTTTGCTCTGAGTATGGGGGGATGGGCAAGAATGACATCTGAACATTGTTGCTGTAGTTCTCTCTTCAGTAGCAGTAATGGAAACATTAACGGAAAAACATAATTAACTGGGTCACGCGAAATGAGTTTTTAAGAGGTCAGGAGTTGCATCATGTACTTCTGGTCCACCTTGACTGTAATCAACCCATTCAATTCAGGACATATTTTAATCCCAAATAAAAGCACAAGGGTAAAACTTTCATTAGTAATTTAACTTATTAATTCTAATTAGCTCCGCATGGAAAGATAGACTGTCAGATAATATGAGAAAGCTCTGGGACCTGAGAGTCATTCAATATTCCAGGCTAAAATGCACACATTTTATAATGATGAAGAAGAGGAGTTTTTTTTCTCTTGTAAGTGTTTAAGTCTTTGCTGGGGCAAGGGAGAAGAAATCATCCTGCATTTCTTGTCGATGTTTTGTTTGCTTGCATATTTAATCTCTTATATGAGAAAAAAATACAGGCCAGTGTTTACATTCCATAGTTTAATATTCCTTAAGTATTAAGTGGTTCATGAAAAAATAGAGAAAGTGGTGTTAGTCGACAATGAGCTCAATATTTTAACCCAGGATTTCCCATCTCCAGGTCTGGCTCTCAATCCACCAAACCACCTAGCTGCCCTGATGAGTTGGTTTTCAAGATTTGTAAAAATTTTCACTAGGTGGGGGCAGCTGGGTAGCTCAATGGATTGAGAGTCAGGCCTAGAGATGGGAGGTCCTAGGTTCAAATCCGGCCTCAGACACTTCCCAGCTGTGTGACCCTGGGCAAGTCACTTGACCCCCATTGACCACCCTTACCACTCTTCCACCTAGGAGCCAATATACAGAAGTTAAGAGTTTAAAAAAAAAAAAAAGAAACTTTCACTAGGTGTTGTTCAGTATCTGAAAGGATTGCCTTTGTAATTCTGGCATCAAGATCATCCAAAAAACAAGAATTTTATGTGTATACACCAATTTTGTTGTCACCTGACATGAAAAAAAGTCTAATGGAAATAGATCAGGTAACTGTGTGGCCAAGGCAGAGGACTGCTTTTACAAATCCTTCCCTCTCCAAGTGTCATCCAAAAATATGAATGAATATATGCAATGCATATTCAAAATTCACTAATCTGTAAAAGTGTAAATGAAATTTAAATAAAACTTTCAAATGATGGAAAAAAAATAAATCCAGTAGTGAATTTATTATTGAGTGTCTTCAAGGTGAATGAGCACCTGTTGAGGACAAAATAGATGGAATTTCTACTTGGATAAGGCAGTGGACTAGACAACCTTTATAAGACCCTTTCTAATTATTATTATTAATGATTGGTTGATTAGGAAAAATAGTGAGACAAAAGTGAATAATGTTTAAAGAATAGGAAGACAGAACAAAAAGGAGAGAGGGTTTCTAATATTATCTATATCTACAAATCATAAGGTTTCTCCTTGCCCCAAACCATCATGTGTGGCCATTTGTTTGGTACATTGTTGTTGGGCATATGAAACTATATGCCCAAATGTGAGTACTGTGAATTTTGACTTTTTCACTTAGGATGGAAACTCTCTTCACTTTTTTTTGAATTATAAAAAATCATTTCTACGAAAGTTGCTTGCTTCTGATTCTAACTTTATTGTAATAGACACTGACCTTTTAAACCAGAGGGACTGAGGAAGAGGACACTAAATTATAAAATCTTGCTCCCCTGATGCTCCTTAGCTGTCATCATGGAGGAAGTTTACAATGGGAAGCTGAAGGAAGTGAGCATGTTTCTAAGCATATGGTAATTATCTGCTATCTGTGCAAAAGACATAAAGTGTTGTTTACCGGATTTAAAAAAAAAAAGGAAAAAAAAGAGCATTTGAGACAGGATTCCCTGGAGAGAGAGCAAGGGAGACTTGGCACATTGGCTGCTTTTCAGATGGCTCGTAATAGAGCCTATAAATTTGGAATATGCTGTTATTAATCAGTGGAGATTGGAGATGGTTGGCACATAATGCCTCAGCTTCTTTGGGGCAGGTGATTGCCTTGCCAGAGATGGTTGTGGGATGTTCTTTTTTTAAAACTATAATTGAATTATGCAAATAGATAATTTTGTGTTGAGGTTTTAAAGAGAAAAAAATGGACAAAGCTATATAAAATGACCTTCTTAACTCTTTGGAGTCAATGGTGCATTTAATGGGAAAAGGAAAATTCACAATACTCTACTGCAGAGAAAATGTGGTTTGGGAAGAAGCTTGACAATATTAGCCCTTCCTAAAGAGCCATGCTCACCTAAGTGACTTAATTTTTTCCCAGGGAGTTTGATTTTGCTCAAAGGCTCTTCATTTTTCTACAGTTTCTACAGCTTCTTCCAATGTATTTTTGACAAATTCCGCCCCCTCCTCCATGCTTCCATCCACTTAACAAGGGAGAGAAAAAATGACATCCTTGTAAGGATAGCAGCACCAACTCAGCTTTACTTAATTTCAGTATGTTAAATTATTCAGAAAAATTGCCAAGTCTCATTTTGAACAAATCTGCTTAACCCATGGAAGCATTTTAATACTTAGATAATTCTGTTGTGAAATTAAGAACTGCCATTTCCACTATTTTATTTCAAGGGTCCTGATGGCACACCCCTTTTCTCTCTCTCTCTCTCTCTCTCTCTCTCTCTCTCTCTCTCTCTCTCTNTCTCTCTCTCTCTCTCTCTCTCTCTCTCTCTCTCTCTCTCTCTCTCTCTCTCTCTCTTTCTGTTAAATCTAGGTTTAGAATGGGCAATATCAGAAGTTGGAAGGAAAACTTGGAAGGAATACTCAAAGTTGGTTTTTAGTTCCATACTTAGACTTCATAGAATTTCATTTGGTCAATATTCCTATTTATATGGTGACTATTTTTCTATCTGTAAATTAAATATCTATATTATGTATGCAAGATTCTCACAGCTTAGGGAGGAATAAGAGGAATGGAGAGAAGAAAATTCTTTCTGTGTTCGAAGGAATTATCATTTTTTCTTTTAATCAACCCCTTCCACAATACCTTCTCCCTGCCATTTAAAAACTATTGGAAAAAATGCTGGTTTTAAGCAGATTTAAATCAACTCTAAAGCTATATCACTGGCCATATATGAACATCAGGTAATAATAGTAACTATTTCACAACATGCTTGTGAACTAGGTATTCATTTTGCCCCCATTTGAAAAATTGCAAAACTTGGGCAACAATAATTTATGTATTGATTATGATTATACAGTGAATGTATAAGAAATTTAAAAACTAATATTCTTCACAAATTCAACCTCATACATTCATTCACTCCTTCAATATTCTTCTCTTCCCTGGTCATTGGTACCATCTTGGCTCACCATATTATACTCCCTATTGCTATCATCACTGCTACTCCAGCCTGACATGGAGAAGAAAACCCAGAAAAGACCAGCTTCTGTGCTATTCTCATGTTAATATGGTGGGTACTTGTTGCACTATTTTCAGAGGTAAATGGACACATGTTTCCTGTAATTCTTTATTCTCCGTCTTTCTCAACCAGAAATAGACTGAGTTTCTCCATAACTTCTAAGCAAAGGCGAATGAGAAGAGTATCATTTAGGAGATGAGAATTCAGTTGATGAATTTGAAAGAAATAATGAGAAAACGGCTTTGTCAAATGATTTGCCAATCTTTCTCAGTATGTCTTTTTAAATTTATTTATTTAAATGATCAATTTAGAATATTTTCCCATGATTACATGATTCATATACTTTCTCCTTCTCACTTTCCCTTGCCATAGCCAATGCCTAGCTCAATATGTTTGATGAAAATTATAAATATTCTTAGAAATTGATCAACTTTAGAAATCATCTAGTATACCCACCTTCTTCATATGAGAAATTTAATACCCATGAAATTAGGCTTTTCCCACGGTTATAGAGATAGTTATTGAGAGTCCAAACTACAATAATAATCTCTTAACTCCATCTAAAAGAATTCTCAGTTCTCTACTCTCATTCACTGACTTCATTCTCCTCTCTTCTTGATGTCAACCCCAGTGAACCACCTTCTACTTTTGATTCCTTTATTTCTTTTTCCATTTTATGTCTTTGCCCAACCAAAATCATAGATTATACCCGCCATCTGCCTCCTCCACTCCTACTTATAAGCTGCTTCATGAAACTAGAATAATTCACA
The DNA here is from genome assembly GCF_016433145.1 of Gracilinanus agilis. Classification (NCBI taxonomy): domain Eukaryota; kingdom Metazoa; phylum Chordata; class Mammalia; order Didelphimorphia; family Didelphidae; genus Gracilinanus; species Gracilinanus agilis. The sequence continues at coordinate 83,479,837 of NC_058134.1, forward strand.
CAATAGTAATGACTATGTCCTCTAGAAATTATTATTTAACTGGGCCCTCACTGTTAAAAGACAATCATTTTACTCTTCCTTAACTAATTCTTCATTCTTTCTTAATTTAATTTTTATGTGTTGATACAATTTTTAATAACCATTTCTGAGATGTTGTGATCCACATTCTTTCTTTCTCTCCCACCCTTTACCTCTTCACAAGAGGGCAGGAAATATGATTCAGTGATCCCTCACTTATCGCAGGAATTATGTTCCAGAGATGCCCTCTATGAGTGAAAATCTGCAAAGTAACAGTTATATTTATTTTATTGTTTATATATATTTTAAGGTTTTATAAACCCTTCCCACTCTCCTATAAACCTTTTCCAAACTTTCCCACACTCTTAAATGTCTGCTTTGCTCTCATCTGTGTACAATCTCAGGTTGGCAAACTTGCACAAGCAGTAGTGGCATACTGCATTTTCATTGTGTACAGTACAGTATTCACCCACAAAATCCCACGATATAGCGAAAACTCTTAGATACGGAATTAGATTTTTTTTTTAAATCCGTGATACAGTGAAGCGCAATAAGTGAACCACTTTACAACAAGGGACAACTATACATGATATACATGTATTGTTATAAAATACATATTTCTTTGTTCACCATGCTGTGAAAGAAGATTCCCTTACACAAGAGAAAAATTCACTGAGGAAATAAAGTGAATGCTTCAATCTACATTCAGAATGCATCAGCTCCTTCTATGGTAGTGGGTAGTCTTTCTCATCACAAATTCCTTGGAGTTTTACTGGATCCTTGCATTGTTGATAGTTAATTAATCCACAGTCATTCTACATTATGGCTGTTACTATACACAACATTCTCCCGGTTCTATTCACCTCACTTTGCATCATTTCATATATGTCTTTTCAGGTTTTGTTTTTTTTTTAATTGTCTTGTTCATCATTTCTTAAGGCACAATAGTATTCCATTATACTCATATACCGCAACTTGTTCAGCCATTACCTACTTTTCATGTTTTATGACACTTTCTGCAATGTTTATCCCATACTCAATACCTCCATTTCCTTTATTTTTGCTCTTTTCTAAATCATCTGTAATCTGGCTTCTGACCTCATCATTCAAATAAAACTATTTCAAAATATCCAAATTTGTCAGCTATTTCTTAATTGACAAATTTAATGGCTCCTTCTCAAGCTTCAGCCTTCTTTCTGACTCTGCAGTATGTGAATTTGTTGACCACCTTCTCTTCCTGATGTGCTTTTTTTTTTCCTGAGGTTTTATGATATTCTTCTGCCTTAGTTCTCTTCTTACCTCTCCTACTCCATATTTTTGCTAGTTTATTATCCATGATATGCCCTTTTCCCTGCAAAGTTTTCTCACGGGCCCTCTTTTCTCTATTTTCTGTAGTGTTATTTGGTGACCTCATCAACTCTCATGAGTTTAATTATCATTTCTATGTAGATGAGACTCACAGATATCCCCTATGATCTAATCCATCATTGCTGTCTGTCTTTTGAACATTTTGAATTAGATGCCTTAGAATTCAAATGAAAGAATGCTACTGGATCTAAATTCAGAGGGCCCTGGGGGCAACTGGGTGGCTCAGTGGATGGAGAGCCAGGCCTAGAGATGGAATATCCTAAGTTCAAATATGGTCTTAGACACTATGTAGCTGTGTGACACTCGGCAAGTCACTTAATCCCCATCGCTTAGCCCTTACCACTCTTCTGCCTTGGAACCATTACACAGTATTGATTCTAAAATGGAAGGTAAAGGTTAAGAAATTCAGAGGGTATATATTCAAATCCTATTTCTCACGCTTATTTCTTATATAAACTTAGGCCTGCCACTTACCTTCCATGAGCCTCAGTTTCCTCATTTATAAAATGAAACGGTTAAACTTAATGGCCTTAAGATCCTGTGTATATCCAGTTCTATAATCCTATATCTAAAGTGACTTCATCCTTTCCCTCAAAGTCAATCCATCCTCCCAGTTTCCTTTTTCTTGACTAGGAGACTATCATTCTTCCATTTATCCTTTTTGGAAACCTCAGTTTCATCCTTAACTCTTCCCTCACAAATATCCCACATATCCAGTTCCACTGATTTTCTTCCATCTTCATATCCATGATGTCTCATGAATACGCACTCTTCTTCCCTCTAATACAACCATCACTTTACTTCTGGCCCTCCTATCCTATTGCAATAGTCTCCTATTTGGTTTCCCTTTCATTCCAACTATCATCCATTCTCCAAAAAAATATTTTCCTGAAAAGATCATCTGACAATGTCCCCCCTAGTATTCAATTAGCTCCGATGGCTCCCCGTTTTGTCCAGGACCAAATCTAAACTTCTCTGGTTAGCATTTATAGCTCTTTACGATGTGAATTCTTCTCTCCTTCCTAATCTCACATATTACTTCCCTTCAGGCACTCTATGGTCTAGCCAAATTCACCTACTTGCCATTCCACATGTGTATAATACTTCATCTTCAGTCTTTGTGCCAACTGACCTCCATGACTGGTAAGAACTCTCTTCTCACTTTCCATTCTTGTTATTCCCTTCTCTTTCAAGACACCTCAAGACCAGTGTCCCCAAGAAGCCATTCCTGATTCCTCCAACTGCTGGTGTCATTCTGAGGTTTAAAATTATCTTACAATCAAGTTGAATGGACAGAGATCATGGAGGAGTGGAAAGAAAGCCAATTTTCAAGCCAAGACTTGGCTTCAAGCCCTGCCTCTGATATATACTGGCTGTGTTACTCAGGACAAATAACTTCAATCTCTCAGTGCACTGTGCAACTCTCTTAGACTAGAACTTGCAGAGAAAGGTTATAACCTACACTGTTAATAATAATAAGACTTAACATTTATATAACTCTTACTACGTGCCAAGCATTGTGTGAAACCTCTTTATAAATATAATCTCATTTGACTAGCACAACAACCTTTGGGGGGTAGGTACCATTATTATTCCCATTTTATATCTGAGGAAACTGAAGTAAACAGAACTTAAGTGAGTTCCCCAGGATCATACAATTTATAACTGCCTGAGACTGGATTTGAACTCTGATCTTCTTGACTCCCACACCAGTACTCTATCTACTACCCCACTCAGTGAGATCTGTAAGTTTTGAGGAACTTACAGATCAGTCCCTACTCCTAAATATTCTAAATATGCATATGTTTGTGCGTGTTGTCTCTCCCATTGGAATATAAACTTCCTCGAGGGCATGAATGATTTTACTTTGTTTTTCATCCCCAGTACTCAGCACACTACCTCGAATATAGTAGGTGTTCACAAATTATGCATCAACTGCTATGTGCCAAGAATCATATTTGTTGATTTATTGGTTAATTATGCATCCCATGCTTTCCATTTTCCACAGAATCTCAGGATTGAGGGAGTTGGTAGAAGTTATGTAGTAAAATCCTGACCTGGTTGAAAAATCCCTCCAAAACATTATAGCAAATAGTCATTCAGCTTTTGTTTAGTGATCTCTGGTGAAGAGAACCCATTACCATCCAAAGCAGCCCATTGTACCTTTAGATATCATTAATTATTAGCAAATTATTTTTCTTAAATCAAGACAAAATCTACCTCTTTACATTACCCAAGTATTGAATTCATCTTTGCTTTTAAGAAATCCCTCTCCCTCCTTTTTCTTCTATAGGTTAAAAAATGGCAGTGTAGGCAAGACTTTTGACTTAAAGGGAAAAAAAAAATTTCCAAGTGATTCTCAGACCTTTTGTTTTGTCCTTGTTAGACACCTAGAGTAAAATGAGATTTTTTAAAAGCCCACAGGCAATTTAGTTGATAATATAGCTATTTCCATGTAATTTTTGAATAGGTTATTAAACCTAATGAACTATTTTTTTCTTTAAAAGTAGCTCTTGAATGTTCCCCCAAACATCTTGACATCAAAAATTTTATGAGCTTTTAAAAAAAACACCTTAGTCTATAAAAGTCAATGACTCACAAGCTAAAACTTATCTAAGGAAACCTTGACCGTAGAGACAATAACAGCTTTGAAGGAAGCTATTAAAATCTCCTGGGTCAGTAAGCTGCTCATTGAAAAGGTTTCATGCAGGTTTGACGGGAAAAAAGACTGCAAGAATCCTGAAGGATCTGCGCCTGACTTCTCTACCAAGAATTTTCATTTTAATGGCTCACTAATAATTCTCCAATTACATATTTACCCAATCCAGTGAATATTGCACCTTTTCTAAACTTCTTAATGAATTTTTTATTCTTCCATGCATGCAGTCTGTCAGACTAGTGATCCTTCCCTTCAGAGGCATCTTCACTGACATTAGACGGCAGTAAATTCAAAATTGGTCTTGCTATCATCCACACTAAAGAGTTTTGTTCAGTCATCTCAATTTTTAAAAATTCAATTTGACAATTTTTTCATATAAACACATACCTGATATATCCAAGACACTGATATAGTTAATAGCATCCCAAAGATGAAAATTGGGAAAATATTTACACTGATGGAACTCACAATATGCCCTTGGGAGATGGAACAGGGGGAGGGAAGGGTGAATGAAATATAACAATTGACAGTTTCAGTTCTTCTTTCTCCTAGTCTTTGATTAATCAATGATTTAGATAGTCAGTCAAAAAGCATTTACTAAGCACTCGCTATGATTCAGGCAGACACTGTACTAAGTGATGAGGATGCAAAGGAAGGCAAAATCAGATGCTGCCCTATTCTAATGCACGTGATAAATGTAAATATCTACCCACAAGCTATAAACAAAATAAATGAAAGGTAATTTCAGTGAGGAGGCACCAGGAAAGAAGCAAAGTGAACCTCCCAGAGTATTGGTGAACATTAATACCTAACAGGCAGGATCTGGAGAGTGAGCTACGAAAGGAGAATGAAAAGGGAATGTTTAGACAAATTGGAAGAGAGTCAAAAGAGAGGTCTTCCTCTCAGAGAAGAGTGAGCATCCTTGAGGAAAAAATTGCAAACAAGTGTCAAGTGCAACAGATAGATCTAGAAGAATAGTGACTGAGAAAAGAACATTAGGCAGTTAAGTGACAACTTCATAGAAAGCAGTTTCATTTGAGTGAGGAAGGCAGAATCCACATTGAAAAGGGATTAGTAAGAGGAGAAGTGGAGGTAGAAAGCACAGTTTGTTCCTTTCTCCCACCCCCAAAGAGTTTCATTAAGAAAGTAAGGAAATATTTAGGATGGTAGTTTGAGGGGTTATCAGAGACAAGTAAAGTACCTTTTTTTAAGAATGGGGACTCCTTTGGCATATTTTAAGACAAAAGAAAAGAATCCAGTAGATAGGGAGAGGTTGAAGATGTGAGAGAGCAGAGAAGATTATAATTTCATTCTTCTAAAGAAGGCAGAAGAGATGATCAAGAGTGTATTTATCAATATTAGCCTTGACTAGAAGGTATATCTTATTATCCAACACTAGAGGAAAGAAGACAAGAAAGGGAAAGGATGTTAAGGACGTGGGGAGGAATGGAAGTGGAGAAAAGTTGCTGAGGGGGATTGGTCCAAATTTTTTGAGTAATGTAGAGGTTTTCCGTTGATTTAAAGTAGGAAGAGGTGTTGGAGTTTAGGAGACTTCTTGGCTTTGGGACTATTCTTTTAAAATGTAAATGTCTCTAGGAAGCTTAAAGAGCCATCATGTATGCACAGTAATATGAATATGCTCAATGAGATCACTTTCTGAGGAGAAACCTGAAATTCTTTGCAAGGGGGAGAAAGGGAATTCTCATTTGAGAAAAAGACAGGGAGATATTTTGAAGGCATGCAGTATATCAGAGAATGAAGGTGGATTAGAGCAGAAGTGTCAAACCCACAACCTTCAGGACTTAATGCTATTTAAACTAGATCAAAATGTGATTAGGAGGGGCACCTACATGGCTCAGGGTATAGAGTACTAGGCCTAGAGCCAGGAGGTCCTGGATACAAATTTGGCCTCTAAATCTTCCTAGTTATGTGATCCTGAGCAAGTCACTTATCCCCCACTGCCTAGTCCTCACCACTCTTCTACCTTGAAACCAATACTTAGTATTGATTCTAAGATGGACGATAAGGTTAAAAACTATAATTGAGAAATGTTTAGCTAAATAAATATACAGTAAAACATAGAATTAATATGTGGTTTTACAAGTCACTATATATCTATAGAGGTATCATTTAGACATTTCATTTCTATTTGTGATTGCCACTAATGCTCCAAAAAGATGGACCAGGGAAGCACAATCTGTTAGATACTCAAGGATCAAAAGAAAACATGACCATATGATGAAGTGGGAAAAGGATTCAAAAAGAAAGTTAGGAGGATACCAAAAAACAACTTTTACTTTTTTTAAATGTTGATGAGGTGGGGGGGGGGGGGGGCTGAGCAGCTGGGTGGCTCAGTATGGAGAGCCAGGCTTAGAGATGGGAGGTCCTAGGTTCAAATCTGGCCTCAGACACTTCCCAGCTGTGTGACCCTGGGCAAATCACTTCACTCCCATTGCCTACCCTTACCACTCATCTGCCTTGGAGCCAATACGTAGTATTGACTCCAAGATGGAAGGCAAGGGTTTTAAAAAAAATTTTTAGATGAGGGGGTGACTAGGTGATTCAGTGGATTGAGCCAGGCCTAGAAATGGGAGATCATGGGTTCAAATATGGCCTTAGATATTTCCTAACTATGCAACTCCAGGCAAGTCACTTAAATCCCATTGCATAGCCCTTTCTGCTCTTCTGCATTAGAATCAATACATAATATTGATTCTAGGATGGAAGATAAGGTTTTTTTTTAATATTGAACTTTAACCATGTTCCAGAACAGATGAAAGGAATTCCATGATCTTTTCCCCCATCCTTACGGCTTTTTTCCTTGTTTCTTCTTTCTTCCTTTCCCACAATAATATCAGCTGTTCCCAAAAGCTAGGATGGAGGCTATCACAGAAACCATACTATACATACAGGGAAAAAAAACATATTTCTACCATCCAATATTCCGTGTACTCTTGATGTCTTGAAACTTTCTTCTTCCCATCATCTGCCCCACAAATGTATCCCTATGCAACTAGCCTGGAATAAGCCATTAATTAATTCATTAAATAACCACATTCAATATCTGGGGAACAGCCTATATAGCAGCATCTTATATGCGCAATACCTTATCTCATTGTTTTAAAAAGAACAATCAATACATTCACAGGAAGTGTAGGCATTTTAACCACTTCACTGCTGCAAGGATCTGTGATTTCTCTGATGTTGGGACTGTCTCTATGGATACAGAGTCCAACCTCCTCTCTCTGGGTGAAAACTTGCTGTAGCTGGGAATTTCATTATCCTGGAAATAATATGATAAGAAACCTCTCAACACTTAGTGATGCTAGTCCTCAGAGTTCATTAGAATGACTGTACTTTGATTGCTTTGCAGGGTTGTAGGACCTGACAGAGTTTGAACTCTGGGCAAACTTTTTAGAATAATGGGTAGGCTATCAGCCACAGTGAGACCTCAAAGGAGGAATTTAGTGGAGAATTTCAAGATAGTATATAATATCAACATTTTGCAGTAGCTTAGTTCTGAGCTTGGAGTCAGGATGAGTCATACATAGTCCAGTCTTGTCAGAGATCTCTACTACCTCCATGACCCTGGGCAACTCATTTCATTTTGAGCCTCAGTTTCCTTATCTGTAAAATGTGACTTATTAGCATATAGCAGTGGAGTGGTAGGAATCAAATGAGATTATGTCTATAGAGTGCCTTGCAATATTTTTAAAGAATTATATAAATTGTGTTGCTAAGAAGTATATAGTATTAATGAGTGCAGAGGTCATGGTTCATTACTCATTTGAGTTTTCTTTTGCTCAACAGCTCAATACGATAAAAATAGCCAGGATATATGCAGTGTTTTAATGTTTACAAAACACTTTACATACATTATCTTATTTTATTCTCTTGACAACATTGAGAGGCAGATGCTATTATTATTCCCATTTTACAGATGAAGAAACTGTACCTGGCTCACTTGGCTAGTAGGTTCCTGAGACTGGATTTGAACTGAGATCTCCTCAATCCAGGTCCAGAACTCTATCTCTTGCAGCACCTGGCTACCTTTAACACTAAGCTACCAAGCCAGTTTGAAGCATATATGTGCCATTGATCACAAGTGGAGCCAGACAAGGAAGTGTATAGTATGACTCATCTTTTCTTTCATGTCCTGGTCACTAAAATCCCTTGCCCTAAAAATGAGGTTATCCTGTGTTTTTTAAGTGAAAAATTATGTGCTTCAATCTGCATTCTGACTCCATCGGTTTCTTCTATAGTGGAGGATATTCCTTTTCATTATGTCTCTTGAAACTGTCTTGATTCTTTGCATCACCAATAATAGTTAAGTCATTCACAGCTGAAAAGATGATCAGCATACATTATTGAAGTTACTGTGCACAACATATTTCTGGTTCTGCTCACTTCACTTTTCATCTCTTCATATAAATATTTCCAGGCTTTTTTTGTGATCCTCATGTTTGTCCTTTCTTAAGACATAATAGTATTCCATTACAATCATATACCATAATGTATTCATTCTCCAATTGATGGGCATCCTTTTAGTATCCTATCTTCTTATCCAAGATGCAATATACTACTATTATAACATCGATGATGCTGTAATATTAAAGTTAATAAAAGTGATCATTACAAGCTGAAATTGTATGAGCTTATTATCTATCCAAAGTGGCCTTTGATGTGAATTAAAGGACAGATAGTTCTAGAGAGGCTGGACAGGCAACCAAGACATCAGACTACAAGGTATCTAAAGCAGCCCTTTTGGGAGCATAGGAAACAAATTAGATCAGGAAAAAAATGCCCACACTGTGACCTTCCACAGCACTGGGAACTCAGACCCTTGCAAACAAGTCTGGCCCTTGGAAAGACACGAGAAATGAATGAGGTGCAGTTGCAGATGACATTTTTAGCACTGCTTGAAAAATGTTTGTGAATAACAGAAAAATTAGATTGCATATTATCTAACCTTTTCCATTTTTTAAAAAAAAGAATTTTAAAATTCAATTTTACAAGTCAAAGTAATAAAAGAAGAAAACATAAGATGTAAAGTTGAGTCCTTTGAGGGACAATGAAATAAATCTGACTCCTTTATTCTTTAATCTGTTTTTGCTTCCATTCACTCCCAAGAGATGCTCATTTCTCTTTTCATATTGTATTTTGCTCTATATAGCTTACACATATGTTTTGGTTATTTTAACATCTTTATAATGCTACAGTTAAATCCTGATTAACAGGTAATCAGAAAACCAATTCTGTCCTACTTCCCCTTACTCCAAGAATATCCACTCAGGTTTTTTAAAAGACAAATTATAAGAAAACAAATTAAATTAGGGTGTATTTTTAAAATAACTATCTCTAGGATAGAGTCTGGGTTCAGTAAACATTTAGAACAGTGTCCTAGACCTTTTGTACTTGTCATATGCAAATGAATCTATGCTCTCCTTGATCTGGATGGTCCATCCAACAAAACAGATTAAAACCCTAAATGAGTTTTCCAACAGAGTAGGATTCTTCCCGTATCTTCTCATGAATTAACAAAAAGTGGATCCACAAAATGGGATGAGAACCTTCCTCACTTTCTCCATATAAAATGAAGATCAATAAATAAACATTCACCAGGTGCATTCCATGTGCTAGGCTTTGGGCTAGCCATCAAATACATCAACTGAACATCCAGGCTGAGCCACTTGTTACTCCTTGCTTTTCCCACAAGTCTAACATGTCGTCTTTTTTACTCATTCATTACATGACCATATTGAGATTTTTTTTATACTGTTGTTTTTACAATAAGATGATGAAACCCAATTTACATACATATAATGATAAAATACACACCACTAGAAATAGAGCCTCCATCAATATGTGTCTCTACTGGGATAATCATACAAAATCAGTAACAAAGAAATTTTCCTATTGTCATCATCTCTAGTTGATTTTGCTAGGTGTTTGTGTGCTTGTATATATTCATATTATAAATGTATTAAATTTATAGTATTAGATAATACATGAACTGAACCTGCGGTTCCCATTTCACTGAAGTATATTTTGTCCTTCCTCAACTATTGATATCTAAGCCTTATTATCTCCTCAAAAAGTTCCCAGAATCCAGTTCTATTATCACCCTAGTCCTCATGGTAAAGTTAATATAATTGAGTTCCTTTGCTTCCTCAGAAAACTCTCATATACAGGTCATACTCTTCTTGCTTGCCAATTTAAAGAAGAAAACAGTAGCAATTCCTTCCCGCCACACCACCACTGAATTCCTTACTGACTATTGTGATTTCTCATTGTTCTTTGAAGAAAATAAATAGTTCAAAACCTAAAGTCAAGTAGTAAAGAAATATATAGAAATCTTGTACGTTTCTTCTGTAGTCTCCTAAGGCTAGGAAAAGACACACTAACTCTCTCCCTTGACTTAGAGTGCTAAAAATGACTAAAGGAAAGTCACAGGGTTTCCCCCTTTTAGGGTAAGAAATTTAGAGAGCAATAATAATAATAATTTTCAACAACCTTTCTCCTCTTTCATCAACTTTAAAATATCATGATGTCTCAGGCTTAGCCATCTTTAAGAAGGAAAAAAACACAACACACATTATATTTCATGAAACATTTTACTTATACAATATCTACATTGCCCTATTCATCTCTTCTTCCCTCTCCTTCCAGAATGCCATTATAACAATGGAGTCTGTATCATCAATGATGATTTGCTATGGATTTTGTTTGTTTCTTTTGTTTTCTCAAAAGTTGTTTAGTGTAAGAGAAGGTACTAGATGGGTGAGTTCCAGAGTGTTAAAAGAGTTTCTGAGATTGTGATACTTCAGCCAAGAATGAACCAGATAGCCTCATATACTGTGGATACACATAAGCATGACCTGAGTCATTTCTTCATTCATCAGGTTGTTATTGCTGGTTGTGATGGTTGTTGTTGTCATTGTTGTTTTCATTCTCATTTGGAATTGCTCTCTGTCACTTTCCTTCAGGAGAAAGTTATTCCGAATTCCTCATAATAAAACAAGAGCAATAGTTTAAACAAGCACTTCCATATATTATCTTGTTAGAGAGTCTTCATATTTATTTTTAAAGGAAAAACTCATTAATGATAACATCAAAAATGTATAACTTTAGTTTGTGGCATTGAGGGTGACCACAATGCTGTTTCTTGTTTACATTATGAGCATAAAACAAATAATTTAGGAACCATTTGGAAGCATGTTAAGTATGGGCTATTTAAACTGTCAAGGATCCTCCAATTATGGTAAATATCCCTTTGAATATTCAGCTGTGAAAACAAGCAAAGCTTCTTTCCTCTGGAGATCAGAATTGTGCTTAGGTGGCATCTTTTTAAGTAACTGCTGCTTGTAAACGTATGATTTCTTTTCATGAAGCTTTTGCTGCTGTTATCTAAAAAATGAAAATGTTTTCATTAGCCAAGATGTTTACAAAAACTCAGTTTATAATTTGGTTTTCAGTTATACTTCTACAGTTTGGCATATTGGCATCAAATGGGAATGCCCTTACATTCATTTAAAAAAATCCAGTAAAATAAAATATTCACTTAGTTTATATCCCCTTTAATATATGTATCAGTTTAGATTTCCAAGAGGAAAACAGAGAGACCCTACTTATACTACATTAACAGTACCTAAGTAATTATTATGTAGCATTTAATTCAATGGTTGATTCATCATCCAGGCTTTGAAGAAAGGCACATTCATGAAACCTGTGCTTTCAAGATAAATTCTAGTTGGAAAAATTATGAATTTTTTTCCATAAATATGCCAATTACAAAGTCATTTTCAAAATTTCTCTTCCTCACTGTATTCAAATTGCTGCTGCTGCTGTTGCTGTTTTGGGCGTGCAACTGCAAAGTATCGGGGACTTATGGAAAAAAAAAAACATCCCTGCCTCTGACTGCTTTGCTCATAGTTTCTTCATAACTACTCTGCAACCTATATTCTACAAAATACTCCATTGGGTGATTGGGCAATAATATAGTTATTTCAAAAGATCAGTGCTTTTTCAAATACCAGCAAAGAGAAATGATGAGGTTTGATGCCTTAAAATTTCAAAGATGTCTATGTGAATCTATTAAGGATTTTTCTGGTGTATTTGTGTATAGGTGATGATGCTCTGTGACATGTTACTGAATATCTTGCATTCATTAGATTGGTTCTAAACTGAGCTGTAACTCAATTTTAGCCTTGGAGAAAGTATCTTAAATGGCACAGGGGGCAAGAAAGGCAAGTGTGCCCACTGCATGGGGACGGGATAAAGTGATCCTAGGATACAAGCATGAGATTATAGCAGGGAGGCTGTTGTGGAGAGTGCTAAGGGAGGGGACCCTATGTTATGTAGAGGATGGCAAAATACAGGGTCAGCCTCAACCAGAATGGTTGAGGCTGACCCTGTATTTTGCAGGTATTCCATGCTGCCATCCTCTACATAACACCTATCTCAGGTGCCCAGTGAGTAGCTTCCTATTTTCACTTATTATACTTGCCAAGTAGGTACTAAACCCTTTCCTAATGAGCCATTGCACTCTGTGATAAAGCTCTGATTGCCCTCCTTTGCTACAGTTCTGGTTACAAGTATTCCTTTCCAATAATTAAATATTTTACAGAAAATAGGGTTGAGGTTTTGGGGAGAAGAAATGAAAAACTGGTAAAGCAAAAAAACCAGAGTGGGAAGGGTCCTCAGGGGCCATTTAGTTCAACTAGAAAATTAGGCATTGAATAGAAAATTATAGGATGAACTTGGCTGCATTTCTTACACTATGTGCTCTAATGGGAGCCCAGTCTCTCTCATCTGTCCTAAAATATTCATGAGGTACAGGATGACAAAGAGAAGGGAGGGACTCAGAGTTCAGAATGGCTATTAGAGACCACTAATATATGACATAGTACTATATAAATCAAGTTCAATACTGACTCTTTCACAATAGAGCACATTCTCTAAAAGCAGCAAAATTCATCTCCTCATTTAATGATTGAACATTTATAGAGCACTTACTGTATGCCAGGACCTGTGCCCAGCTCAAGGTATATAAAGAGGAAAAAAATACCTGCCTTCCACTGAGCTTATATTCTAATAGAAGGCATATGTGGTCTGTATATATATGAAGCTAAGTATTTTTTTAACTTTCTTGTTTTGAAAGTCCTAAGTGATAAATTAAATTTAATATAAATGAATTTTAATATGAATGAATATAAAATGCTAAAATATAATACTAAATATAATATATACAAAGATTTATATAAATATAAATATAATACTAAAATAAAAGCATTTTAAATATCCAGACCAGGTGTGAAAGGTGTGGCTTGTTTACTGGAGGAAAAGAGAGATTGTTCTGCAGTGGAAAGTCTAAGCTCATTAGGCATTAGGTATAGATGAATGGTGGGAATCTGAAGAACTGAAAGAAAAGTGAGGTCTGAGATAAATGGGAAGTATATTGTCTTTTACCTAGTTCCTACAGTGTGGTAGTGGATAGGTAACTGCCATCAGACCAAAAGACCTGGGTTCAAATCGCTTCTGACACATAACTCTGTGACCCTGGGCAAGTCATTTAATCTCCTACTCCTCTAGGTTATTCTCTACGACTATAAATTGTACAAAGGTACTAAACTTCATTAGTAGAGGGAATTTTCTCACCTAAGACTTACTGATGCCACTGAACTCTCAAGTCCAGTTCCTGTCACCTCCTCATACAACTACAATATTTGCAGTATGGCAGGGTAGAAAGAGAACCAGTTTTATGACAGAAAAAGAGTCTCAGTTTAAATCCTATGTTGGATACTTAGCAATCAGGGACAATGAGCAAGTCACAGACCTCTTTGATACTCAGTTTCCTCAAATGTAAAGCGAGGATAATAATATCTGGTGTTACCAGATGTTATATATGTATGTGTAGACATACATATAGATATATATCTAAGTGTAGATAGTTACATATAGCTACATATGTATATGTGTATGTATATATATATTTTTTTCTTCCTCATGATTGTTTTTTTAGCCATTACCTTCTGTCTCATTTTCAATTTTAAGATAGAAGAGTGGCAAGGGGTTGGGCAATTGGGGTTAAGTGACTTGCCCAGGGTCACACAGGTAAGAAGTGTCTGAGGCCAGATTTAAGCCCAGGTCTTCCCAGTTCCAGGCATGGAGCTCTATCTATTGTGCTCTTTAGCTGTCTTCCCCCCATAATTGTCTTAAAGTCATATTTCAACTCTAAAGTTCAATTTACATATGAAAAAGGATAATTTCACTTTTATTATTGTTTCACTTTTTTGTTGTTCAGTCATTTTCAAGGCAATGGGGGTCAAGTCACTTGCCCAGGGTCACAGAGCTGGGAAGTGTTTGAGGTCAGTTGAAAAACAAAATTTTAATTTTCTTGTTTTTTTTTATTTTTTTAAACCCTTGACTTCCATCTTAGAGTCTGGGGCAGCTGGGTAGCTCAATGGATTGAGAGCCAGGCCTAGAGACAGGAGGTCCTAGGTTCAAATCTGATTTTGCAAGGCCCCATTTGGAGTTTTCTTAGCAATGATATTAGGGGTTGTTTACCATGATCTTTTCTAGCTCATTTTTACAGATGAGGAAACTGAGGCAAAAAAGGTTAAATGACTTACCCAGTATCATATAGCTAATAAGTTTCTAAGGACATATTTGTACTTAGGTCTTCCTGACTCCAGTCCCAGCATTCTATCCGCTGAATCACCTATCTGCCTTCTGGGCCACCTTACTACTTCATCTTTAAAACTAGGGAAAAATTGTACACTGAAATAGCAGATAGCACCTCAGAAGTGGCATGGAGAATATTGTCAGAACATTAGATGTAATGAAGAAGCAGGAAAGCAGGGTAGTACAATGGGTACAGTCCTATATTTAGAGTCCAGAAGACCTGAGTTCAAATCTCACCTCAGATACTTATTAACTTAGTGACTCAAGGCAAGTCAGTTAAACTCCCTCTTAGTTTCCTAATCTGTAAAATATGTTTGGATTTGATAGGCTCAATGGTTGTTTTATTATCATTATTATTACTATGATTATCATTATATTTCTAAATTTTCACTATATATATAATATTTCTAAATGTATAATTTTCATGCCAAGATAGGTAGAAATGTCTACCACGGACCTATACAAGGCAAGCATACAGACTTAGGGAATTGGTTCACCGACTCTTTCTACCTCTACTAGTGGATCGGGACTTTTGTGTCAGGATTCACTTACTTCTGAGATACTGAAGAAATCTAGGGGTTTCATCAAGAGGGACAAGACCTTTCCTCATTGGAAAGAAGGCTAGAAGTTTTTATAGTAAAAGCTTCAGGGCATAAACAACTCCAGAAAAGATAAAAAGTGCCAGGCAGAAGAGACAAATGAGTCTAGAACAGGGACAGACCATTGCAAGAAAGGCTCAGGCCAGAAAATTATTGTTTCTCTGTATTCCCATCATTACATCATAAGTTTTTATTGGAAGATAAAGCTCCCCTGCACCCCTCCTCCCACCTAAGGTAGAACAATTAATTCAATGCAATCAAGTCAATGTTTGGCCCAGCTGTACTTTCCTAGTCTGGTTTAGTTGTTTGTTGGCATGGGCATTATTGACAGAATAAAGTATTATCTGGAAAAGGCTGCTCCCCAAAAGACTCAGGGCTGCAGGAAGAGACATACATATACACTCCCATGAGTTAACGTTATCCAGACTTTCAAAGTTCTGACTTTTCTCTCCACGGCACAACTTCTGCTACTTTGCCATGTATTATGTACCTCTTATGCACATTTTAAAGGGATCTCTCTGATGCTCTGAGCTCGAGGTCCCTTTGTTTCCTACAGGCAATATCAATTTTCTTTGATAGTGAATGCAACAGAGTTTTTTCCTAAAGCTGGAATTGCTTTCTGAGCCTGATGGGAGGAAGGGTTAATAGGACTTAATTCATAGTACATTCCAACTACTATAATGCTTTCACTTTTAGGAGTTCCTGAGCATCCACTGAGGTCTCTGACTCTAGCTGTAGCATATGTGTCTTCTTCATTCCCAGGGGCTAGGACTCCAAGACCACTGGCACTCACATTTAATCTTTTTCTCCAGTACACAAACTCACTCCTCCTAAATAACTCCTCCCATCATGCAACAGCTCATCATATCATAACATGATGCAGCCACTGCCTTTCCTTTCCTTTGCCCCTTTCCAAAATCCTCACTCCCACATTCATACCATAATGGAGCAGGGAAGTGGAGAAGTTTGCTGTGGCTGCTCTCACACTGAATGGATGAAAAAGGAATCACCCAAACTAACCTTTCTAGTAAGATAGAGCCCTACTGAACCTCCAAACTTGCCTTGCCATTTTATAGAAAAACTATAAACTAACTTTACTAACTTCCTTTCATTCTTAGTATCTGCCGTGCTATTTCATCTCTTAAACCCCGGGACACAGTTCTAGCTGACCTAATTGGCAACAAATGAGTCAATAAATATTTTAGCACTATGTTCCAGGTACCTGAGTGCTAAGGATACAAATAAAAGACAGTCCCTGCTCTCAAGGAGTTTACAATCTAATGGGGGGGGGTGCTCCAGTACTCCTGGACCTCGCCATAGGACCCTCCAAGAAACCTTTAGGATTCAGAAGTTTTTCCATTTTCCATATCTCTGTCTATCCCACAATTCTTATTCACAAGGACTTTACAGCCTGGCAGGGGAGTGAGACTAGTAGCTGCTTAATAAATGTTTATTTATTGCCTGACTAGCCATGGAATGACAAAAGAAAAATACGAAAGAATATGGTATCAAAGTTCTAAAAGATAGCCTATGGATTCTAAGGTTAGTGGGAAATAAAAAACAGGTGAAAGTCAGTTTTTTTTTTCAAGCAAAGTTGAATGGATCCAGTTTGAATTAAGCAGGATTTGAAGATTAGACAAATCCCTAAACTTTCTTTTGCAGGACTGTGGCCTTTTTAATCAATTCAGTGGGAAAGCAAAAGTGGATTGGGATATCTCTTAAGGTGAACTTTGAGGAGTTTTATGTGCTTTTTTCAAGAGGACAAGTTTTCAACAATATTTCATCCGTGCCAATCTTTGGGTTCTTAGCAAGAGAATATCAAAGAGTTTTAGCAGATTTGGATGAACTGTTATCACCAACTTTAGAGAAAAGTAGAAGTGTCTCCAAGAGAAAAACTAAGTCTTTCTCTCCTACAGAGTTTGAACTTTTGCATCTTCCAATCCTAAAACAAGATGAAAGTCTGATAGGCAGAGAAACCCTGGGGCAAGCCAGTAAAGATGGTCATTATCATTTATTAAGCAGGTGTTGGAATGAATTGGTCTTTTATCGTAATGCAGATTTACAGTGCATTAGGCAATCCATTTTTCAATTTAGTGTACTGCCTCTGATAAATTAACAGATGTCGATTGATTTTTTTTCCCTTCAGTCCCCCTGTTTACACCTGACAGGCAGTGCTTTATAGCTGAGCAGTTATTTGAAGTTATAAACATTATAATTAGCAATTTTTTAATTAGGCTGACAATTAACAGGAGATTTGCAAAGCTGCTAATTTGACATGTCATACTCTCTGCAGTGTTTATGTTAACCACTACTTGAGTGATTCAATTGAACAGAACCATGGTGTCTGGAAAAAATCAATCTTGAAAGAACCTTTTCTCCCTACTTGGTTAGCATCATGGTACTTCAGGCAGAGAAGTGGGACTTCAGTGAAATTTTACAGGATGACAATGCCAACAGCTGAAATTTAAATAATAGACCTCTCTATGTTGAAATGAAGCCCAAGTCTTAACAAAACTGAAGGGCTGCTTCTACTCTGAGAAAATATTGTCTTTGATCTAGGTTGCTGGTACTGTTCCTAACATCACCTAAACATTTCCTTGTGTAAATAACACAGCAAAGACAAAGCCAAGTACAATTCACTAGAAACTTATGTACTGCCTAAATACCCTAATGCTTACAAGTTTTTCCCTTAGAAAAAAAGAACTATATATGCTAAAGCAAAGTTTTAAAGGAAATTTTAAAAATCCCTCAGCCTCTTTTTCCACCAGACTTCTGGGTAGCAACTTTCCCCTTTTAACACCCTCTCCATTTTAAAATTATTTTATATAAAATTTGTACTTACTCTAATACATGCTGTATCTAAACTAGGAGAATAAAATTCCCATTTGAAGGAATTATTCATTCAATATACTATTTTTTCTTTTTGATCGCCAATACCCTAAACATAGTAGGCCCTCAATAAGTATATGTAAAATTGAACTGAATTGAACTTATGATTTTAACCTTTGAGATCTAGGACCATAATGTGGGTAAAAAACATTTTATAATACATTAGAATTCTCAAAATCCTTTTCTGATGTGTTAACTAGGAACACTAGAATCAAGGAGTTTCATCATTCCTGGAAGCCAAAATGTATATCCTTAAAGAGCTACATAAATATATTATTATTAAACAAGTAAGTCATGTATGAACTGGCCTTGGAAAATGAGAAAAAAATTTGAACTATATGGACTACGTGTAAGGGCCTGGGGGCCAATTGGAAATTCTATTTCCCTCAAGCAATTTCACATTCTAATAGGGAAAACAACACACACAACATAACACAAATAGATATTAAAGAGATTACGGCTAAATTTGGAATAGCAGAAAGGGTCCTATTCTTTGTTTTATGGACTCCTTTGGTATTCTGATGAAAGCTACAGATTGATCCTCAGAGTAATACAAACTATTAAACCTAGGATTTCAAAGGAAACCAATTATATTGAAATAATGTTTATCAAAGACATATATTCATATATGTGTATGTATATATACAAATATAATAAGTTGATGGAACCCCGGTTTTTAACCTCTTCACTAGCATGCAGGAGAGGAAGGGGTAGATGACCACAAAAGGAATAATTTCTTATTTTAAATTTTTTTTTTTGCAAATAGGGCAGAGATGAGATACAATTAAGCAAATAAATCATTATATTTATATAAATTCGGTAATGATATAACCAACAATGATTCTAATGACAGTTGCATGATAGAAAGCATAATGATAGCCTTGGCTTCATGGTCAGAATGATATTTTAACCCAATACAAGCTTATAACTGAAAAAAGAGAAGAAAAGAAGAAATAAGATCCCCTAATTTCAAGACATTTTAGTGAATGCACATTCTTCCAATAACACCTTTTTGAAAAAGGGAAAGTTTTTTTAGATGAAAGAGTCTTGAAATTTCAAAATATGCTAGTAACTTCTTGCTTTCTCCTTTCCCAAGGCTAAAGCATACACAGGAATTTAGATATGTAAGTCATTAATTAAAACTTGCAGTGCTATCAGAAACCATTTATTTGAAGTTGAGAGATGCTACTACGCTTTGATTATCACCTTTTGCTGCTTTTATATTTTATGAATCTAGATCTAAAGAAATTTGGCACAAAGGTAACTCTAGGATCTGAACTCCCTGGATTTAAACTTCACAATGCCTTTTACTAGGTGAGGTGGCAAGTGGGTCAGATGTATATTTCTAGGGAATATCACTATTATATGTTGTGACCACTGCTCAGCTAATCAGAAATCATAAGGTCCTACTTGTTATTTTTGTTTTAAATGGGTTAGTGGAGTTTTTACTCTCAGGAGAAGAAAGTTTAGTTTTAGTTTTGTTTCTAGGACAGAATATTGTCATCTGCATCATGATATTTGGTTTTATTTTTAACCTTTGGCAGTAATTCTAGGGCAACCTGATACTTCAAACTTCTTCAATATAACCAAGTCTTTAAAAAGATAAATTCCCCAGTTATATTTCATGAGGTCACCAATTTTTCACTAGCCCATCTCACATGTGCTGAAACACATCAGACAACAATGATCAATATTAGTTGCTTAGCAAAGTACAACTCTAATACTTGAATAATAACTTGCATTTTTCTGTTGCTCTTAACTTTCACAAAGCACTTTACTAACAAAAACCCTGCAAAATAAAGATTTTTTGTGTTATGCCATTTTAGATACAGATAAGAAACTGAGGCTTCAAGAGAATGATCACTTGGCAAGCATCAGACCTGAAGGGTTTTTCTGATGTCTTCTGACCCCAAGCCTTCTTCTCTTTCATTTATGTATGTTATACTACCTTAATAAATACATCAAAATGCAAACAGATAATGACTTCGACCAGAGTAATTCATCTGGAAGGTGACTATAAAAGGATCCTCAACAGTGAAAAAAATAGCTATTGGGAGGACAGTGAATTTGTCCTCAAGAGAGAACATCTATTGTCAGAAAAAAAAGTGTCTGTTAAATTAAATGTACTTATTCTCCACAACACGAATTAATTCTCTCATCTTACTTCATGAAATTCAGTTTTTAGGCTAGAACAGATAAAAACAGCGAAGAGGAAAATGTATTTCTTCTGAAGTGATCAATAGACAGGAGTCCTAAGGGTGAGGGACCCTGCTAGAAGTCAATATGCTATATACTGGGAGTTTACAGTAAGGGAAGAGATTAGAGAAGCAGAAAAATTGTTAGCTACTAAGTTATTTGGGACCACGTAGTGTAGGGGCAAACACAACTCAGTTGATGTCTGTTCCTACTGGCAGTGCTCTCCATACTCACCTCTGCCTCCTTGAATCCTCCAAACTCCAGTCAAAATCCCACCCATATTAGGTAGGATTCCTGACCCCTCTTCCCTCCTTTCCTCTGCTGATGATTTCCTATTCATCTGGCATATATTTATTTTGTATATCTTGTTGCATTTTGTCCCCATTATCAGATTGTGAGGCTTCCTATGAGTAGGGATTGCCATTTATCTTTCTTTATATTCCCAGATAAGTTCAATAGTTGACAGTGGTTAATCTGATGGCCATGATATCTTGGGATAATGATCCTGATTTATCAAAAATAGCTGAAGTGAACTAAAATATACTTAATTAGTATATTTATTAAAGTCTACACAATTGTTAGCATTTTGATTTTTTAAAAATGAAAGGGTGAACAGGAAATCTTTTTAAGTGCTTTTTTTTGGTGTAAATAATTTTACAGTAACAAAATGAATTAAAAGGTAAAGAGAAGGCCAGATATGACTAAGGCTTATGATTTGTTGAGTATATGCAAAAAATTATTCCATAGAGCAAAATATTACTTTTAAGGCTCTTCTTCAAGGTGTCCCCAACTCACTTGTTTATACCACATATGATTCTTTAATACAGACATTAGAGAAAATTTTGTTTAATTATCTCCTGATTGTGTCAACTGAGGAATAAAAATGGAGGCATACACTGGCTAAAGATGTTTGCTAATATATTGGAGGGTATTCAAGTAGACAGGTATAGAATATAAAAGCCATATACTCCTGAAGTATGCCATCAATGAATTTCATTTTTTAAAAAATTTATGTCCTGTGCTAAGAATGAAGAACAGCATCAGCCTCTAATGCTATATTGGTGCCCATATATTGTTAGGAGATCTAGAAAGAGTACTTCAACACACTGGGTTAATTCTATGAGGAAAATTTATTGAATGAAGGCTAAATTTAAGACGAGAAAAGATGAGTAAGATTATAGTACATTCAAAGGTGTATCTACATTGATAGAATCACTTGTCCATTTAAAATGTATTCTAAGGTGACAGAAAGTTTTAAATGTCAGTGTATTAACTATACCCTTTAGTTATTTTGAGGGGAAAAATCTCTCTGAAAATTTTGTTTTATCCTTAAAATGATGAAAAAGTGAACCATGTCTATCTTGAGACTTGTGTGTCTATGTAAAGACAAAAGATACACATAAAGATACATATACCTTTATTTAAATCAAACCATATTTCTTAGAAGGGCTATTATAAGCTATATGGACTACCCTTTTATAATCTGGCCAGTGGTTTTATTTCTTTATTTCTTCATGAATTCATGATTTTATTTTATTTTATTTTTTTAATTTTTTAAACCCTTAACTTCTGTGTATTGACTCCTAGGTGGAAGAGTGGTAAGGGTGGTCAATGGGGATCAAGTGACTTGCCCAGGGTCACACAGCTGGGAAGTGTCTGAGACCGGATTTGAATTCATGATTTTATGGTATAGATTAGTGATGACTAGCCTTTTAGAGAGCATGTGCCATGCCCTGCCCCCCAGTGCTGAGTGTCCCCCATCCCTATTTTCCCCACACTGGGGAGGAAGAAAGCTCTCCCATTTTCACTGCTAGACAGAAGGATAAGTGATGTGAAAAAAATATCATCAAGCACTGTGGAGAGGGGAAAGAAAACAGCTCCTCCTGAGTTCCTCTACCTTTCTAGTAAAGAACTAGGAGGTAGAGAGGTGGAGCACACATACCTAGAAAAAATGCTCTGTGTGTCATCTTTGGCACCTGTGCCATATGTTCACCATCACTATAGTCCCTCCACTGACAGACTACAACCTTCTTCAACTCTGAAAACAATCACAAAGAATTAGTGAGGTTGAAAATACAAAATCCTTTGCCTGTTGGCCAAATAGGTGATGGATGGATGGATAAATCTCTCTAAATTTAACTGGATTGGTCATCAGATGGAAAATCCACCACACCATGCCTGCATTTGATCAGACCAACCAAAGTATATACTCAGATAATACAACCTATTCCAGAATTATCTCCTCATCATAATGAGGTATGGCTTTTTGGAAAATCTATGATGATGTAAAACTGAAATCTAAAGTTATAGGTGAATATGATTTTTATTGGCCTCAACCTAATTTTCTAGCTTTATTATGCAATACCTCCTTTAATGCACTTTTTTATTCTAGTGAAATTGACCTTCTTGCTCTTCCTCACACATATTTCATCTCCTATCTCCATGCCTTCACACAAGTTGATCCCCATAATGGAGTTCTCTCCTCAACTATGACTCTCAGGTGCTTAATACCCTAAAAATTATCTTATATTTTGTTTTATGTATTATTATATGTATACATTCCCCCATCCTCACATACACATTAAGGTCAGAGAATGTCTCATTTCTTTTTATACCCAGTGCCTAACATAGTACTAAGCACATAGAAGGCTCTTAATAAATGCTTAGTGAATGGTTGATTTACTGATTGATTAGAGGAAGATATTCTTTAATCCTGAATTATCCTTTACTATGTCTAGTTTTCTACCTAGTCTGCCACATAAACTCTTCATCAATCCAAATACTAGACTTTGCAAAGCAGTGCATTAGGAAACACAAAAGACCTCAGTACCACTTTATTTTAGTAGCTGAATAAATAGGACATCTTACAGTGGTTCTATTAGAGTAAATGGTTAATCAATACCAAGCATGTTATAATTAAGTGGGCCTTATACTGGTGTTTTTCACTTACTGATTAAGAGCCTTCAGTGCCAATGGTGCCAGCAAGGCTTGTGGAAAGTCTTGTTTCTGAGATGAATTATTTGCATCTTTTGTCTTCATGAATGAAATATTTGTCCTTGTGTTATAATAGCACTTATAATAGCCATCCACTTTTATAACACTCAGTGATTGACTAGCTTCAAAATAATAATCATCCTTTTGAAGTGCATCTTTTCAAATGGTTAATAATGGAAGTCACACATCTCAGAAGACCATATTGACATGAAAACAATTACACCTCTGAGAGTACTCTATAGGAAATAACAACAATAAAATCAACAACTTACTTTAAAAATATTCAATTAATATATTATGTATATTGCTCTCTGAATTTAGGTGTTAGTTGGGTTGAGGATAGATGATATTATTATTTAATTTCTATTTTAGACAAAGAAGGCTCCCAACAGTAGTTGTAATTTCAGGGGAGTTAAATGACCTAAAAGGTACCTTCCAAGTCTAAACCTTGTAATATGAAGGGGATGGGCCAAGGAAAAAGGGTCTATATATGGCAATGTCATAGGTACAGGGAACACCATGAAATGAGGTCCAGATGTATTAAATCCAATGAAAGGATAATGATAAGTAGATTAAACTTCATCAATTTATCCTCTATTAAGTCTTTTATTTCAATTGTTCAACAAATATTCTTTGAGCATTTATCAAACCCAATACATTGTGTCCAGAGAACACAAGATGGGCAGTGGTGATTTGGGGCTTATAAATATGAATCAGTTCCTTGTATATATTGGTCTGGAGACATTTACCAGATAAACTTGCAGTAAAGATATTCCCAAATTCTTTAAATTTAAACTGCATTCCATTTCTGTAAGAACTTTTAAATTTTATAAATCAAAATTATCCATTTTATTGTTGCTTATTTAGTCATAAACTTTTCTCTAATCCATAGAGACAAAAGTTAATTTCTTCTATATTTCTCTAATTTACTTATGATAGCGCATGTTTGTGTTGGCCGTGTATATTTTTGTAGATTATTATAATATTAACAGCAAGATATTGAACTATATTCAAATTTATGTGAAAATACTTTCTGATTTTCCCAGTAATTTTCAAGAATGCTTTTAAGAAATGATGAGCCCATTTTGAACTCCAACATGGATAAGAGAAAGCACTTTGAACTTGGAGATAAAACACCTAGGTTTATCAGAGACTATTTTTGTGAGCTCCTAACCTCTCTAAGCATGATCTCTAATGATGCTTGCATTTACTTTCTCAAAATGTAGTTGGGTTGAAAATAGCATTACTGTCTCTGTTTATGTGACCTATCATAATAAGCATAGTATATAACACTTACAGATTCATGGAACCAAAGAGTTGGAAAGGATGCCAAAGATCATTTCATTCAATGACCTCTCAGATCATTAACCCCATATACAGATTCACTGAGTAATAGGCAGCCCATTAGAAAACAAAAAAAATTACTTCATAGGGTGGTATATTTTAATTTTGATATGTATAATTTTTAGGAGACTTTCAACTACAATGAATTCTGTCTTCTAGCTATTTCGAATCTTTTGGACGAAGCAGAATTAATCTAAATCCTCTTGTCATCTCAAAGCCACAAAAAAATTTTGTATATCATGATCATGTTTTCTCTAAATTTATTGTCGTTCAAACATTTCAGTCATATCCGACTCTTCCTGACCCCATTTGGGTTTTCCTGGCAAAGTTATAGAAATGATTTGCCATTTCTTTCTCTAGCTCATTTTATAGGTGAGGAAACTGAGGCAAAGAGGATGAATTGACTTGCCCAGGGTCACACAGCTAGTTTAAGTGTCTGACAATGGGTCTGAATTCAAGTCTTCCTGATTCCAGGTCCATTAGTCTATCCACTGAGCCCCCTATCTTAGAAAAGTATACATAATCTAGTGAAAAGAACACTGGCTGTGGTGTTAGAACTCTTATGGATTAAAATCTTGCCTCTAAGACATTATCTTTTTTATCTTGGAGAAGTTTCCTCATCTATTTTTCAATATCCAATATTCCTCCCAAAACTTGACACTGAGAACTAGATAATGCTCCCTATTTTGTGTGTCCAAGGCAACGTGAATCATGAATTATCTCATATACTCCTATCAGTGGAGGATAAGATTACATTAAATTTTTTTGGCTGCCACATCACATTGGTGATTCATATTGAGTTTTTGTTCATAAAAGCCCTAGGTTCTTTTTTTTAATATGGGTTACTTTCTAGACATGTCTCTTATACTTGCACAATTTTTTTTTTAATTTTGTAACACTTCTACTTAATTCCACCTCCTTAGCTCTGGGCCATCCTATCCAATCAAGACCTTTTTGTATCCCGATTCTGCCATTCTAAGTATTGACTATGCTTCAGAGTTTCTTATCATCAGCACTTTCAATTTGTAGGCCAAGTAAGTCTTAACTAATAAAAATATTGAACAGAAATCAGCCAAGGAGAAACACAACTAAAAGCCTCCTTCCTGGTTAAGACCAATTTATTAATCATAAATGTATTGTTACAATCTCCCTTCCTTTTCCACAAAGCTATCTTGAGGGACTTGGTTGAATGACTGGCTAAAGGCCAGATCTAGTATATCCAGAGCATTTCTCTGATCTAGTACTTTGATAACCCTGCCAAACATGCATATGAGGGTAGTTTGATATAATTGATTCTTAATGAGCCCATGGTGGTTTCTAATGATCATCATTTTCTTTTCTTAAAGCCTTTAAACATCTTCATTAATAAGCTTTACTCAAACTTTACTAGAAAACAAGGTCAAGCACACCAACATGTAATTGGAAACATTCACCTTACTCTCCTTTTTCTGAAAATCAAAATTTTGCCTATTTCAAGACCTTTAGTACCAGTTATACTGGCCAAGATTCCACAAAGATCATGAGAAAACCTCAGAAACAACATCTGAAAGTTATTTAATTATTCAAGCATGTAATTTGACCAAGGCAGATGACTTCAGTTTATTGAAGAAAAGTAATTACTTCATCAATTCTCCATTTACCTAAGGCTTTACTTTTCTGTTAACTAATTTTTATTCCAATATTTCCAGTCACAGGTAATTTTTTTCTCTGAAGAAAGAAAGAGAAGTAAAGTTATCATATACTATCTTGTACTGTTTGTTTTGTTTCATATATTGATATTTACTCATCAAAACTGGAAGATCTTTAAGTTTAGTAGCCATGTTTGCTACTTCTTTTGAATTTTATGTAGTATATTCATAGAGCTGATCATCCTCAGGAAATACTCATGTATTTATAAATACATAAAACCTCCATATATACTCACGAATTGGCTAAAAAGTCATATCTAGTCCTTTCTTGAGAATGGTTGCTAATAGGAAGAAAATGGAAGGAATGATGAGAGCTAGTGAACCCTAGACCCCCTGGGGCATGAGAAAATTATATCACCAAAGTAAATATGGAGCCTTCTAGTTAATTTCACTTAATGCCACATTTTGCTGGCTCTCATCCTACACTTACTATTATTATTATTATTATTATTAAATTACATCATCCATAATATAAGATATACTTATAATGTTGAATTAGTAAATTTTGGTTAATCTCCATAGGTAATAAGAAGTACACTTTTCTCCTACCTAGAAGGAGATGCCTTAGGATCATAAAAAGCAGAAACCACTTAGTATAGGAAAATCCAGGAAATTTGGACTACCATGTGCCAGACCAGTAGTCAGTTGTAAGCTAATAGCACTGCTATTTTGATTGAATATAATTACAAATAGTTGTCCAGGTTAAGGAGTCCCCTGTTATGACAGAATTTGCTATTATAATGGAACCTGGTGAATTTAGCCTCTTACCTCTCTCTGCCTCCTTTTCTCTGCCTTACTGCTACATGGTGAACTACTGGTGAATGAACATTGCTTACCCTTGAGACTTTCCTTCTCTGTAAACCTTACTTACTTGTACTCTTATGATGTTTTTTTCTCTAAATAAAGATGACTTTTATTCCATTCCAAATATATTCTATAAATCAATGAACTATAATGTGGGGGAAGGACAAAGGGGAATCATTGATCTAATAAGTCCCAGACTTAAACATCAGCTTATATTTTTTAAAAAAAGTCTTTCTCTGGGGACAAAAAAGAGGGACTTCATAATCGAAGTGTGAAAAAATGACTCTCTCAGACTAGGATTTCACAGATTGAAATAAGAACTACCTCTCCCTCCCTTCTTTTTTTGCCAGCATTTAGTAGATTACCTGACACACAGCTAGTGATTAACAAGTGCTTGTGGACTGCCTGAACTTCTCAGTCTCCTGTATTAAATGAGATGAAGACTTAATCTATTCCATATTAAGTACTATGCAAGATCTCCTAATACAACATAATCTGCCTCATTCTCAAAACTATTAGTTGATGACCCTTATTACCACTGTAATATACAACAGCCTTCATCCCCAGATCTTCAGACAGGATGAAAACAATAAACATTCTTAATTCTTGCTGAGCAATCATCAAATGTTTTAACCAAATTTCAGAGCATTTAGAAACAAAAGAGAGCCTAGAGATTATTGTATCTAATCCAACCCTTTCCTTTTACTGATGAGAAAACTGAGTCATGACCCACACAAGATCGTATAGATAATAATTCACAAATCAAGAATTCTAAAAAGGTCTCTGAGGGCTGACATCCACTTTGACATTGGTCCCCTATGACAGAAATTCTTCCTAATGGAAATGTTTCATATGGATTTGACTGTAATGTCTATTTTGTATTATTTTCTTCTGTTTTACAACTTTTCATGTTGTTCTTCAGTGTGTATCATTCTTTCTACTTAAAAAAATTCTAAGCAAATGATACTATTTTAGCAGACTCTTCTCTGATACTATGTTGCATATTTTAAAAAAATAAAAAAGCTTGAAATGAAATGAAATGAAATGCTCCATTAGCTCCCACATGGTCCTTTGGATTCATGCTGCCTTGCCCTGCCATATTCTGTTTCTCTGCTCGGCAAGCCCTGGTATTAGTGTGTAAGTGATTAGGTGAAAAACTCTTCTAGATCAGTGGCTATAAGCATTCAACCTTTGAAAGCTTTCCTTCCTCTCTGAAAATCAGTTCAGTGCAGTCTAACTTTTCTCTTTGTATCCCTACACTCAACAAACCTGAAAGAAATTGTTATATTTGGCTGCTTTCGATTTTTTTCCCTTTTGCCATAAAATGAATCTCAAGTGATCCCAGAGGCAAGAACCTTATTCTTCATAATGTGGTAATGAAAACAGTTTAAAAAGGGTGCTTGTTGACTATCTCAATGTCAACAGGATGGGGCTTATACAATCGTGGAATTAATTAAAAATGAAAAAGTTCTTAAAGGTCATCTAGTTCAACTCTCTTCTTTTATAGATGAGGAAGTGGAGGCCTGAGATGTTAAAAGACTGGTCTGAGTCCTAAAACTAGGCCTTGTCAGAGTGTGATTAACATCCAGGACTTCTGAACACAAATCTTGTTCTCTTCTCCAATGATAGTGATAGATCTCTTTGGAATCATGGAGACAAGCACAGATATTAGAAGCAAAGTCTTCCAAAATTTAACAGGCGTGTTATTGTTCAGTTGTGTCTGACTATTCCTGACCCATTTGGGGTTTTCTTGGCAGAGATACTGGAATCGTTTGCCATTTCCTTCTCCGGCTCATTTTACAAATGAGGAACTGAGGCAAAAAGGGTTAAGTAACTTGCCCAGGGCCACACAGTTAAAAGATATCTGAGGCCAGATTTGAACTCAGGAAGACATGTCTTTCTGATTTCAGGGTCAGAGCTCCATCCACTGTCATTCTTAGCCATCCAATTTCATAGGTAGAGACAAGTTCTAAATAGCCAAGAAAATTGTAGCTTTGTTTATCAGCATCAACTATATTTTTAATGAGATTAAAATATTAACAAGAAAAATAAAAACTTTCCCCAACACTTGTATCCTTTGCATTTTTCTAGCACCTTCATGGTGCATCTTATCTTCTTCATGTGATATTTGACATCATAGTATCTAGAGCTGTAATGTAGAGTTTTTATTTTTATTTATACTATTTATATGCTTTATATTATTATTATTATTTTATATTATTATATATAACTGCAATTATATAATAATTATTATTTATATCATATATTTTATATGCTTTATTCATATATATACTTTTATTTATATACTTTTATTCTAATATTATTTATATACTTTTATTCTAATCACCACAACAAATGAACCAACTGTATCCCAGAGCAGTAAACAGATTGCCAAAGGTCATAGGAATGAGTTTGTAGTTGAAACTAGATTTGAATCCCGGTCTTTTGATCTAACAACCAGCTCTTCCCTCACTTCATAGCTGTCTCCCTTTACCCTGCACTATGTCATAAGCTTTTAGCATTCAGGAATCATTTCTTATTGATCTTTGTATCTCCTATAACAAGTAGCATTTGCCCAAGCATTGCAGTACAATGGGAAGAGTGTTGAATTTGGAGTCACAGGACAAGAGAAGGAATTCTAGCTCTGCCATTCCCTATTTCTACAACCATAGACAAAATCAATTAAACTCTGTGGTCATCAATTTCCTCATCTGGAAAATGAAGGGGCTGGACTACATGACCACTAAGGTCCTTTCCAGCTCTATATCTGTGGTTCTATAAAACACAATAGATATTCAGGAAATATGTTTGGAAATGAGAATGACCTCATCAACTTGAATGAAAATATTCTTTGGACATCATAGAAACCCCTTTTCTCTCATAATGCTCATTATTATTAAATTGTTCACTGTCATATTTAAAAGTTTAAGACCCCAACAGGACAGGGATTCAGACTCTAACATTCTTCTCAGGCCTTTGAACTGTGAGAAAGGAAAAAGGGTGAAAAGGATGCCCTGTGGACACCAAAAGCTAATGAACAGTCCAGAAGAGCTCACGAGCCACAGTGTAATGGAGAAAACTATTTATTTTGAGCTGTTTATTTAAGCACAGGAGGATTCCTAATGGAGCCATCAGACCTCACTCATTGGCTAATCGTTTAATTAGGCCCATCTGGTGGAGGCTGTGATGAGAACTGTCCCAGCTCTGATATTGGCAGAGAGGTAATTTGTCATTCTGTGGCCCAGTGACTGGCACACTCACATCTCTAAAGCCAGACAGAAGCTCAGCAATCTGCCTCACATGAGAATAGCTGAAAGCGATTGGAAGCATCCGCATGGTTCACCTTGGCGCGAAGGAGAAAATACACTATTCCCCAGTATCCTTGAGATAACCTCAACTCAGAAATCAGGGGTGAAGGGGGAGGCTGGTTTCTGAAAGTCGGGCAAATCTTGCGTTGTCAGCCAATCCTAATATAATGAAAAGCTTTCCCCAAAAAAACTATTTAAATGGTAATAATATGTTTTTATCAGTGTCTGATAGAGAGCCTTCCACCTTCAAAAATCTGCTCCATGGTTAAGAAACCTTGAAGCATACACATCTATTTTAGATGTGTGAAATGTGTTCCCTATGAAACAAATGTCATGCTTCCCAATACTGTATATGTAAGGCAGTGAGCAAATAGAGAACTTAAATCCTCCCTTCCTCCATTCCCATCATAGGGTCTGTTCAGGTACAATATTAGTCTAGTTTAATTAAGAGGAAGTTCGGCACATTGAAGGTTTGATGGGATGTTTATCAGGCTTTCCAGCCTCAGCTAGAGAATATTCCTTTTAACCTTTAATGTCAGCCAATATTATGAGGATCACTGTGGCTGACTCAGGTCTTGCACTTGGGAAACGTTCCTTCACACATGTGTACACACACACACACACACACACACACACACACACACACCAGTTCTATTTCAGGTCTATTTAGCCAGTTCTATTCAGGAAACATCATCTCTTATACTTCCACTCCCAGACTCACCTTTTCCCCTTATCAAAACCCCTAAAGCACTTAGCTTGTCAAATACCTTATCAAATAATTTTCTTTCATAGTCTTGGTAATGTAGATGCTGACTTAACTAAAAGCTGGCCCCAAGCAGCTTCCATTGCAGAAATAGCAGTTCCTGCTGGAAGTGACACATGCTGAGAGTGAGCAGCAGCCTCTAGGGAGAGACAGATGATATTTTTTTCCAATAAGGTGGTCTAATATATCCACCACTTTGTAAAGCTGTCAGTTATTTCGACCCTATAAAAGAATGAGAAGAGAGCCATTAGTGTGTAAAGTGGCAAAGCACCTCGGAATATCCCTAAGCAGATACCAGTGATGCTCGGCCACTTGCCTATATTCCAAGTTAAATGATGTGGCTGAGGGGCTTATTGATATGTCATATTTTTCCTTGCATCCTAATCTGTATCTCTCAGTGTCTATCCTGAATCATGCAGCAACATATACCTGATGGGAGTTTATTCTGGCATCCTCTTTTAACCAAAGCACTCCAAATTAACCTGGACTGAATCACAGGGTGGCCAACCTGTTGCTCTTGGAGACAGATAACCTCAGTCCCTAAGACTTAATCAGGAGGTGCTCTGAGTTCTCTCAAGAGATGTCGATGGGGAGAACTTTTTAGAAGCATGAAATAAAAGTTTACCTCTTAAGGTCTTCAAATAAAAAAGGGAAGCCCATTAATCAGCTCCCCCTTTCTCCCACAGTAATACCTGACATTTTTACAAGATGCTCTCAAACATTGGTGCAGTTTTAGAATGCTGTAGACATCAAGAAAGAACTGTGGAAGTAGAAATTCAGAAGAAAACATATAATTTATCACTTGTTTATATGGATATATGATTTTTGGTTTTGGTTTTAAGAGATTATTACAAAAGTGAATATGGAAATAGCAAAATTTAGCCCATGTTTATATGATTCTTGTTGTCTCTCTTCCCTTTTCCTTCCCCTCTTCCAGAGCTGACAGGCAATTTTACTGGGTTATAATATATCATCTGTTATGATTAAAAATGATGAGGGCCAAGATCAAAAGGAGGGATAGTATTTTAATAAAAGCCATGCTGTTAGAGATAAACTGAGCACGCACGCGCCTGTAAGAAAAACCTATTCCAACCTCACCTCAGCCATTTACCTTCCTCTCTCCTCCAGCTCCTGTAACTAAAGAGGAAGTTCCAAGTCACTTCCCCCTAATTTCAAACAGTCCCTCACCTTGAATACGTCATCCAAAACCGGAAACCCATTAGGGATCACGGGAAATGTAGTTCCAAGTATCCCAAGTGATTTTAAATGACACATAACACCCCGAGATCCGTTGAAAAAGACTGGTCTTTTTCAGTGGATCTTAAACCAAAAGAAAAGAGGACAAAAGCTAGCCACATTGACAAAAGCCAATTTTGGGGCAGTACCCCACTGGCATAAGAGTATCCATTCAAAATAAATGCATTCAATTCGTTCAACCCCCATAGTTCAGATCAACTGTGCCCCAAAGTTCAAATTTGGGTCTTCATGATCCAGTGAAGGCTCTTCAGGCATCTTTTGGTGCCTCCACCAAACAGGTTCGTCATCTGGATTCTGGGGAGATGGCAAGATCCTTATCCTGAAATTACTCTCAAAGAATTTAAACTTTACATTATAGATTGCAAAACATACATCCCCTCTTGGTAATGGCCTGCATTCTAGACCTCCATGTGTTTCTCTAAAGACCTAATTTAGGCAACCCCCACCCCCACAAGCTCTACA
>NC_058134.1:83514309-83534741 GCF_016433145.1 Gracilinanus agilis
TGTGTATAAGAGACAGGAAGGAAGGAAGGAAGGAAGGAAGGAAGGAAGGAAGGAAGGAAGGAAGGAAGGAAGGAAAAAGGAAGAAGGCATGCCTTGGTTTATCAAGCTGATGGTGATAAGTAGGCTATCTTAGTTTACTTACAGAAATTTGCAAATCAACTGGTACTTTGATTTTCAATCAAATGTACAAATTGGTGCCATTTACTATAGTAATTTTCTGTAGTTATTGGTGCCATTTACTGTAGACCAAGGATTCCTGACATTTTTTTTTTTGTAATGGACTATTTTGGCAGTCTGGAGAAACCTGTTAAGCACTTCTCAAAATAATTCTCTTAAATACAGACAGCAAAATGCATAGAAATATCAAAGAAATCAAGTATTTTGAAATAAAGTTCTAAACATATATTTTTTAAAAGTTCACAGACCCCAAGTAAATAATCTGTGTCCTAGAAAACTCTTATTTGCTCCATAATTATGCCACTTAGCCAGTTGACCTAATTGAATCTGAATAGAAAGGTCTAAGTTCAACTCAGATGAAGTCAACTGTCTTTTAAAAATTAGTGTGGGAGGTGAAATAATGAAGTCCATGGCCTTCCATCAGTATTCAGAACAATTCAGGAACAATTGTTTCCAGGGGCTGAAGACATTTTAACTCAAGATAAATATTGACCAATATCCTGGTCAACATTTACCTTCCAGGTTAATGAATCTTGATATTCATCTCCCAAGATATTGGTGCTCAGTCTGCTTATTATGAGTTTGGAGTATTACAAAAATGAAAGTAGCATGAGATTTCAACTGCACAAATATTTACCAAGAAATAATTTAGTCTTAAAATAAACTCTTCAGTAATTCCTAACATCTCTTATCGACACTGTTTTAAAGCCATTCAATGAAGACACTATCTGAGGGAGAGCTGAAAAGGTCAAATTCTCTCAGTATAATATAACGTTTTGGAAAGCTTCCTCTTGAGACATGAGAAATACCACCTTGTAGAACTATCCTCTCTCCTTCTGTCCAACACCACCCTTATGTAGAATATAAGCTGCTCAGGGGAAGGATCTGTTCCTCTTTTTTTTCCTCCTTTTTGTTTATCTATCTCTAGAACCCATCTCAGGACCTTGCACATGGTAACTGCTTAATAAATACCTGTGAATTGAAATGTATTTGTGCTCCTTTCCATTTCCGGCACTGAAAAGGATGTGGCTATTCCACTATACTAGGAAAAACAAAAAAGAGTCTCCCGTGGTGTCTGACATACGATCTAACAGCCCAGAAACTGCAGTGACCTCCTAATTGGAGTCCCAACTTTCTCTCTCCTCCTTCTATCGCATCCTTTACACAGCAGTTACTTCTCTACTGAATAAACTCTTGGGGGTCCTTATTGCCTCTGGGATATATGAACACCATCTTATCTTTCCAGCATTTTAACACATTATTTCCATTCCTACACTGCATGATATAGGACCTACATCCTTACTCTTCTTTAAATGTGGAATTCTATCGCTCATCTTCATGTTTTTACACTGGCTGAAAGTATTCTTTCTATGGCTTTTCCTTCAAGATACAAGTAAAGTATTGCCTACTATAGGATGTCTTTTCTCCCACCTCCCACTTTCCCAGTTGCTAATGCTCTCCTTACCTGAATGTCTTGTATTAATTTTAATTTTATTTTTTATATACTTTTATGTGCATTATCCTAAAGACCCTAAAAGAATGCCTCTTGAGAATAGGAGTTTCTCTTTTTTTTGTCTTTGTATCCCCAACCTTTAGAACAATGCCTAACATCTAGTAGTTGCATAAAAAATGTTGAATAATGATTAACTATCTGATTGATTGAATGATTGAGGTAGTCCCAAATGGTTGAAAGGAAACCTCAATTCTTATCATTCTCTTCCATAGTCTATTTTATTCAGTCCAACCACAGTGATTTACTTGCTGTCTCTCACACTCCATCTCCCTTTTCTTTTTAATAGCTGTCACTCACAACTGGACCAATCTCCTTCCTCACTTCTGCCTCTTACACTGACTGGCTCCCTTAAAGACTCAACTCAACATCGTATTTTGCATGAATCCTTTCCAGGTTTCTCTTTGAAGCTTAATTTATTGACTTTGTATAATCGCCCATTACATACCCTCCTCTCTCTGTGTATACACAACATATACATATATGCACACATTTATGTAAATATATATATAATATATTTGTGTGTGTGAAAATATATGAATGAAAATATATTAACATTTCATATATACATATACATGATCACGTATGTGTATGTATATAGCTAGATATAGATATATAGTTTGCTCCGGTGAAATAGAAGTTCCTGGGTTGTTTTTTTTTGTTGTTGTTGATTTTTTCTGTCTTTGTAGCCCTAGTTTATAGCAAAATAATAGACATGTAGTAGGTACTTAAGAAATGCTTGTTGCTTGATTACTTGGTTGTCTACAAGTGTTACAACCTGGATTTTCTGATTCCTAGTTTGTCAGATGAAAAATCAAGACAGTTGCTCTATAATAGACAGAGCAGATACTCCTTTTTCAGGAAATGTGTTTTGGTGTGAGTGGGTTTGTGCATGGAAGCAGAGGTGAGATGGGAACCCAGGGTAGTAGTGGTGAAGAGAAGTAAACTAAAGCTAAAGGATGATTGCCTGGCATGTAATCCTGCAAGGCTACTCTACAAGGCTTTTGGAAGGAGAATTCTAAAATGTTTTGTTCTCTCTAATGTTCTTGAAAAATGCATGGAGGAGAAAAAGGCCCCAAACTATTCATTTATCTTGGTAAGGAACTCTACAGTTATTTATCTTTTTTAATTATGCCTCAAAAGGAACATGGGCTGTAATAAATAATATTAGGCGATAACAAAAGAAATGGTATGGAGAGTTAACTGCAACATGGTGTCTCATTTTCCCCCTTGATTTTAACCTCCATAAAATTGTGGGTTCCCCTCATTCTCCCTCCCTCCTCTCTGCCATGCCATTTCTCTCTCATTTGAGAGATGCAAATCTGCTGTATTTTTGGAATCGATTGAAACACAGCTGCTTGCTTATTAAAGTTGTACAGGCAATGGCAGAATTGCATTAGTATGATCCATGTGCTGGGACTAAGGGGTCAGCATTTTCCCAAATCTAGTGCCAGGGAAACACATATGGTCACACCTGAGCATATCTAGACTATAATACTTCCACTGGAGTCTTTTCTTATTTTGTTTTAATTTAAAACATCCTATGTCCCTCTTCAGGGAAAAGAAGGAAAAAGAAAACATGGAAAGAAAACTTTGAAGATGCAGTGTTGGGGACAAGTAGAGAGGATTTGGAGATAGAATGGTTCTTTTCTTGTGAACCTTAAGAAGACAAGCTATAAAGGATTTATTCAGAGCTCAGCTCCAGCTGTGGTCAGAGGATATGTGTTTTGTTACTGATGGCTCCAAAATGACAACATTATGTAATCATAATGGCAGAAGAATGACAGTCCATCATGTAATATAGGTCTAACAACTGCATCATCATTCATCAAACCTTGCAGTCTTTCTTATTCAGGAAACTTGATTCAAAAAATACCCTCCCATATGAAAACAAACAAATATACAAACAAAGAAGACAGAATATAGAGCAAAGATTATCTTGGTCCTCTATCATAATTAGAATGTCCTTTTAGTAGTTTGGATGCAACTGTTTGAAAGATGAGGCTAGATGCTTACTTAATATTTTTGTGCCATGTTTTAGGCCCTGAAGCTATTTCATAGGTTAGATTATTTTTGAACAAAGTTATTTTTCAATGTGTTTAGAATACTACCTCCTTTTATTAAGGATGCAAGTCAACAGTTTCTAATTTCAGATTTTTCAAATTAATGTGGGTCAGTTTGTCTGCACACATACATTGGATATGCCTGCTAGCAAATGAGAGAAATGCTAGACTAGAAGGAACCTTAGAGATCATCTAGTCACCTCCCCTCATTTTTCAGATAAAGAAACTGAGACTCAATCAAATTAAATGGCTTTCTCATTTAGTTATGTATAGCCTTAGAGTTGCAATTTTTTCTTGTCCCATTACTATCATATTAATTCAAATCTTCATCAACCTTTGTCTAGACTTGTAATAAGTCCATAATTGGTCACCTTGTATCCATTTCCTCTCCTCTTCAGTCTATCATTTATATCACTGCTGAAGTTATTTTCCTAATGTCTAGAATTATATTTCTCTCTCAATTAAAAGTCCTCAAATGTCCATAGCCAGCCAAGTAAATTCTATATCCCTTAGTCTGCCATTCAAAACCTTCTAAAATCTAGCCATAACTTACCTTTCAAGGTTTATCTAATCTGGTTCCTTCTGATTACTCTCTGCTCCACCAAACTAGATTAGTTGTCATCCCCCACATATAACCTACCTGCTTCTCCTCCACCAAACCTTATCCCCATCCCTTTGCACAAGTTGTCTCCTTGGTAAGGTAAATCTCACTACCCTGGCAGCTCCCTTCCCCAACTCCGTTCCCCTGCCCATTCTAACTCTCACTGACTGAAATTCTGCCCATCTTTTAGTTCTTAGTTTAAAAACTACATCCTCCATGATGCCTTCCTTTACTGACCCATTCTCAGCCTAAGTGAGGGTCTCTCCTTCCTTTGGGTCTCTTGTGAAATGATCATGCACTATAAAATGTTTTGTACATGTGATATTGCCTATTATGTACTTTTCATATAACAAGAATATTTGAGTGAAATGAACTTAATTGATGATCAACTTAGCTTCCCTCCCTTTTCTTCATACTACTCATGTACCTATTCTCCAAGTATGTACATAGACTACAAGTCTGCACTGCCCATTCACCACTGTATACTCTATACACACCACCCTTCATGCTTTGAAGAGTCTCCCTCACTCCCTTATCTTTTTGTAATGAAATCGTTAAATTCTTTTTTGACCTAACTCAGGAACTTCCTTCTCTGTGAAGCCTATTTTATACTATAATTACTTGTCTATATGTCTCATCTCCCTACAGAGCTAAAAATTATTCCCTTCTCCCCTGAATCTATCATGCCAGTCTGTTTAACTTCTCTTTTGCAGTTATATTCTGATTACTATTCTTAATAAGTATGTACATGTAGTGCATTATGTGCTTCTTACAGGAAAGAAAAGACTGTGTCATTTTTCTTATAGAGGAAGGAAGGCAGATATGTATTTATATAGCAACTGCTATGTACTAGGAACTGCAGTAAGCACTTTCCAGATATTCTCTCTTTGAATCATTTTCCTAATGCCTAACATAACGTCTTACACAGAATAGGTATGTAACAAACAAGGTTGATTTAAATAATCCATCTTCCAATTTGTTCCAATTCACCAAAGGTTTACTAAGGGCTCACTATACAAACCACTTTACCAGGTATGGAGGGAGACAGAAACTACAGTTCTAATGCCAAGATATTACAGGTAGAAATAAATAAAAGAAGCAAAAGTGTTATGTTTTAAAAAATAGTTTGCCTTTTCATTGCTTTTATAAAGTGTTTTCATAAATGTGGTGGTTTAAAAATCCTGTAGAAGATATTATCCCCCTTTTACAAATAAAGAAACAGATACAGAAGCCAAGTGATTTTCCCAAAGTTACTAAATTAAGAAATATAACCCACTCTGAAATGTAGATTTTCTTTTTTCTTTCTTTTCTTTTTCTTTTTCTTCTTTTTTAGAATATTTTCCATGGTTACATGATTCATGTTCTTTCCCTCTCCCCAATTCCCACTATCCTCCCCATAGCTGATGTGCAATTCCACTGGGTTTTACATGTATCATTGATCAAGACCTATGAAATTTAGATTTTCTGACTCTAAGTCCAGTATCCGTTCCTCTATATCATATGAACTCTTTCTGGTCTTTGATGACGTGTTTGGCTACATCTTTTAAACTCAAGCCTGCGTATTTCCACTTGTAGTTTCTTTGAGATCAAACCAGTTCTTGATCAACAAGATCTGTCTCCTTGCTTATTCCTCTCCAATACTTTTACCTTAGTTTTCAAGTAACTAGATTTTTTGCTCAGAATCTAATTGAAATCCCTTCCTGTATCTAGCCCCTCTGTGACTTGACTTCTGCCTTGTTCTGAATTCCTTCTAGTAAAACATAAACTCCTAATACTTGTCATCAGACCGCACAGGACAACAGAATCATAAATTTTAGTCAGGATGAAACCTTTGAGATCATCTGCTATATCATTCATTTATAAATGAAGAAATTCAGATCCACAGAGGTTGTGACTTGTGCAAGGTCACAATGGCAATAAAAAGCAGAGCTAGAAGTTTAACAAAATTCCTTGGACTTAAAATAAAATGCTATTTACACTTCACCACATTTTCTTCTTGATACCAAACAGCCAGTCACCTGGTTGGATCTCTGGCAATTGTCTTCTCCTTGGACCTACATTGACTGTCTCTTCTGTTTCTGTTCAGGTATATACTATGGATCTTGGACTGCCTTGTCTTTTATTGTTATCAACTGAACTCATGGTTTCAAACCTAACTTGAGACACATGTTCTTGAATGATTATCTCTAGAAAAAAATATCCCTTGCCTAGCTCCAACTCAAGTCTTAACTTGATTGTTCTGATCTCCTTCACCTCTATGTCCATACCTTATACTGACCCATGCTTTTACCACATGAGAGATGATTTTAACCTAGACAAGATTATACCAAAAGCATACTGCCATTTGCTCTCTTTTAAGATAATCCCATGGACAACCTTTCATCATTTCGCCAGATCTCAAGAAGTCATTCCCATTGGCAGAAATGTTCTTTGTGAGATCATGTAGGACTTGTGTTATGCTGACTAGACCAAAAAGTCCTCAAGTACAAAGTAAGCTTAACTCCATCTCTGTTTAAAATTAATTCAGTCCACATATTTCTAATAGTATTGCCTTTGACATCTCAAATGACATGTGGGAATGTCCATAAATGGACCATCACATAGATACACTAAATTCCCATCTTTTATCATTCCTTAGTTAAGAACTTCTGTCCAAATTAGTCCTTCAGAGATTCAGTGTTGTAGCTACAATTGATTTCGAACAAAGTGGTGAATTTTCTACATCAGCCAAGGGAGGGCTATTGCAGTGATGCTAAAGAATATCAGACTTTATGTTGAAAGGCTAAGTGCCTTTGATATTGGATTGGTATGAACTATGTGTTACTTGCCCTTCACTGAACTAGGTGAAAAGAGAATAAATACTCATTCATCTTGTTATACAAAAGATGGAATGTAAAGTTTTGGATACTTGACACCAATTTGGCTGGGGAGTAAGGCTGAAAATTGAATGAACACTGAAGGTCAAAAACTAAATGATCTCAAAGTCCCCTTATGCCCTTAATATTCCATAAGCCTAATGGTCTATTTATAAAATAGTAAATATCACCCATTGGCCATCAGAAGATCTTAGAGCCAGACTTAATCTTTATTTTGCTCATATTTGCAAACACATGCCTACAAAGCCAATCATCATGTCCTTTCCCTGGATAAATCCAAGTAAATTTGAGGTTTAGGGTTTTGCAGAATGTGGTAAAGGATATGGATACCTTGTACTCTGAGAACAATGGGCAAGATCCTGCCTATAGCCAGAACAGCAGTTGAAATGATAATGGAAGACCTTAAGACACACCTCTTTCCCCCTTATTTATTCATTCATTGGCTAAAACCACTTAACTTCTTCAGTTACTTAAATTTGTATTTAAATTTGAACTTTCAATTTTCACTTATTTGCACATTAAAAATAATTCTTAACATTGTCCATTTATTTGAAAAATATGTTAGATTTGATATGTTAGAAATGATATCTTTTGCTATTCTTTGTATCTCCCCAGTGCTTAGCACAGTGCATGACACATAGTAGGTACTTAATAAATGCTTGTGACCATTATCATCATAGCTAGCATTTAAGCTAATAGGCAAGATATCCAGGGTAGATCACTAGGTGGGATGTGAAACATTGTTCTAGAGTATGTTCGATAATGGGCTAGATGATTTTTTCCCTGATCAAGACATCTCAATCCTAAAGCATAAGTTTCCAAAATTGAATAAGCTTCCCCAGGGAAAAAGGGAATATGGTCACCCGAGGACACTTTGGAAGTAGCTATTAGTGGTTGAGGAAGAAGGATTTAAATAATAACCAGATTGTAAAGACAATCAGGGAAGATTCTTGGATGGAAAAAGAAGCTTCCAAATGTCTTAAAAACTAAGAGGGTAGCAGCTCTTGGAGTTAGACACAGGCTACTGAAGGAGCAGAAACCATGTTTTCGTCTGTATCATTTTTGCCCTGCTTTAGTATTATGCTCTCTATATCTATACATGCTACACTACAACAACAAAGTTAGCAGCCAGGACTTCAGTGCCCAACACAATCAATCCTTTGGTTGGAAAGAGAAAAAAAAATCACTTAAGAGGCTTCATATCCTGCTAGAAAATATGGGCCATGACAGTGGCTGAGAAGTCGATGGAGCCACTCCAGTACAGACAAGAAAAATTGCATCCAGGCCTCTATTATCATCAACTGTCCACTTGGTGCTGGTACTGGGGGGAAAAGACAAAGCTCTAGTGACAGCTCCAGAAAAAGCCGGCACATTTCTCTGTCGCTGTCCGTGATAACCTATGGCACAGCAAGCCTGGGTGTTTTGCTATGAGGGATTTTTTTTTTTTGTAAGAATACATGCGCTCCCTCCTTCCCAGTCCCTTCCATTCTCTTGGCTCCTCCTTCAGCCAGACCTCCATAGGAACTTGCCATGATAGATGTTGGTAGCTAAAAATAGTGAGTTTTGCATGTAACATGCAAGCAAGTGAATAATTTTCTGCTGTAAGCAAGATGCCAGGGGACAGCAAAAGCCTGCTGGCTGTGGCAGCTCCGGGACGATGATGGAGTGCTGCTCCCTGCACAGTAAATCAGTGGCAACGTAGCTGGGCACACTTGCAAATGTTGCTGCAGCCTAGGGAGGGGGGAAAAATGAAAATAACCCTAGAGAAACACTTCCTGCATTTAGAAATTATACCCTCGCTCTTCTCAGTTGACGTGGGGAATTTGCTTATTTATTGGCATGGCTGGGAAATGGCATAATGAATGCAGCCCAGAAGCTGACTCTGTGTCTGTCCTGCTCTCCGAGTCACCTCAGCCTCTTATCTGAAGCCAAGAGGAGGCCATAGATCTTCCCATCTGGGTAATCGGCTTGGGCCATGTGCACGCTGTAATGAAGCCCGTCGTAATGAAGCCTCGCACACTGTTTGGGTCTCCCATTACTGCTCTAATGTACCATCTAGCATCTGAGTGGAAATCGTGAGCTTGGCTACTGGAGTTTGTCAGTCATGCTGTTTCTCCCAGTCCCCAGAGCCACACTCCAAAGTGGACTCGGGGATTTGATGTGTATTTACGCAGAGATGGAAAGAAAAAAATGAGCCAAGGGGACCATTGCCCCTCCTCTTCTCATAGAGCCATTCCTACTCCACCCTGAGCCCTATCCTCTCTCGCCATCATCCCTACCCTCATCTCACTTTAGTCATCTGCTACGCTCGAATTAGCCACTTAGGAATAACCAGTTGAGTTTTCTCTGTGTGCCTTGGTGGTGAACTCCAGCCTATGATGTTTAAAAAAGACCATGCCTATTGCTGGCTAGGTGAGAGGGATTTCGTAAACCTCAGGGAGGGCAGAAAATGGAGACGCGTGGCCTATGAGTGAGAGAATGAAAAAACAGCAGACTAATTAACCTCCATCCTCCAGGTGGCTTACAATGATATGGGCTGGTAAGTGTCCTTCAACAAAGAGATTTAAGTATTTCAAACTTCTTTTGACCCAATAACAACTCTCTATATTTTAATAATTCTCATTGTGAGCTATGTTTGAGAAGGCATGTTTTCACCAATAGATTTTTATTTTCTTTATTGACCTGATTGGATAAATAAAGACAGAGGCGAGCTTTCATTTCCTCTGTATCAGAACGAACATAATTATGGAATCTCTTTCTCTCTAGATCCCTGACAATCTTTTGCCAATTCATCAATAGAAATTTCACTTAAATGCCAACTGTGAGATATTCTCATGGTAACTGGCACAAAATAGGTGCTTAATAAATGATTTTTGAATGATTTGAAGAAGAAAAAGAAACTATGGCTTTTTCTCTAGAACCTTGGTTTTAATAGTGAAAAATTTAAGCTGGCAGTTACCAGATTAAAGAAATTTATAGTGAATGCTTTTAAATCCAAAAAAATGGATAGATTTCAGGAAGTAGATGAACTTGGATGGGAAAAAATACAGCTCTATTTTCATTCACCTTTAACTTCAATTTCACATATCTTTTAGTTATTGAAAAAAAGAAGGTAAGATGGAAAGAGAAGGGAATAAGCATTTATGTAATGCCTACTATATCAGGAAAATGGGCAGCTAAGTGGCACAATGAACAGAATGCATGACCTGAAGTTGGAAGACTCATCATCCCAAGGTCAAATCCGACCTCAGACACTTGCTAACTATGTAACTACCCTGCGAAAGTTGCTTAACCCTGTTTACCTCACTTTCCTCATATGCGAAATGAGCTGGAGAAGGAAATAGCAAGCTAGTAGGTTCACAAAGAGTCAGATATGATTGAAAAATGTGCCAGGCACTATACATTCCTTTACAAATATCATTTCATTTGAACCTCACACCAACCCTGTAAAGTAGATATTTTTATCATCCCCATTTTACCTTGGAAGAAACTGAGGCAAAAAGAGGTTATAAAACCTACCCATGATCATGAGGTTAGTAACTGTTAGATGTGAAGTCAGGTCTTCCTGAATCCAGGCCCAATGGGCTTTGTGAGGCTGTTAAAGGGGTTCATAGCCTACTAAATGTTAGGAGCATATGGAGGAAAAGTTTCAGTTTAGAAATATTTTAGAAACATTTAAATTTGAAGAAAGGTACCTCCTCATCAAAAAAGAAAGACTAACAAACTATAAAATATGCTCAGCTAACTTTATTTATTCAACTCAATTGACGTAATACAAAGGACAAGTATCTAATACTTCATAAATATCAGAAGCAAAGTGGGAAAATTTATCAAATTGTGTTATGGAATTCCCTAAAAGAGGTGGTATCTAACTCCCACTTTATAGGGCAATTAAAGGTAGAATGTTTCAGGGCCATGTTTTCACTGGCAATATATCTTAATGTTTGCAATAACATGGGTTGTAATGAGGTCCTACTCTCTTCTGGAACATTAGCTCTCTGAGTACCAACTTGTCAATCAATTAGATGAAGGGTTTTCCCAGGTCTTTGGACACTCAATGACATGGAGTTTAAATCCTGTTGCCTTCTTCATTGTGGAATACTCAAACATACAAACACAAAAGAAGCCATCCAAATGCAAGTACTGATATTGGATTATTCATGCATTAGTTTAAACAAGATTACTATTATTCTGTCTGCATTCCATCACAATCCAGCACAAGAGAGGA
Organism: Gracilinanus agilis; assembly: GCF_016433145.1. NCBI lineage: Eukaryota > Metazoa > Chordata > Mammalia > Didelphimorphia > Didelphidae > Gracilinanus > Gracilinanus agilis. The sequence continues at coordinate 83,525,765 of NC_058134.1, forward strand.
AAGGACCTGAATTGAAGGAATCTTTTTCATTGTTTCTTTGAAAGAAATCTAATTGTCTTCCCAGCTCATGGGATGATGCCACATTGATTATTATAGTGAGGTTTACATGTTCATTGTCTTAAACTAATCCTCACACCTTACTTTTTTTTGAAAAGCAGGTTCTGGGTTGCCTAATGAATGCATTAAAGTTGAATTCTTAAGGATGTCAAATTAGGCAGAAGAGGGTTGTTTTGAATGGAGGTTTTCCATAGAAGTAGCTTATCTTGAGTTATCTGTACAGGAAGAATGGCTGTGCATAAGATGAAGTGGTAATAATTGGTCACTTTCTTTAGGACATAAATGTACTGTGACCATCATACCTAATAATTCCAGAAAAGAGTTTAATTTGATAACCTTGTCATTACTGAATGAGTCAAAAGAGCCATCCAGGTCTTTTATTATTTTTTTTCTAGAAATTTCTCTTTATATTTTCTAATTTTTAAAAATCAGTTCATATTTTAAAATATATTTATATATGTATATATCAATATTTATATGAGTATGCATATATCACATGAAATATTGAGTAATCTTATGTATATACACATGTTTATTTATGTGTATACCCAATACTAGGTCTAATATCACACATCCAGATGATCAGAACCAGTGCCTTGAGCACCAGTCTTAGAAGAAGGGAGAAGGTCATACTTAGCTCTTAGGCCACTTTCTCAGACTACCCCAGGCTCAGGGTTACTTTCTGCTATTCCTAAATCATATAGCCAGCCCCACTCTCCCTTAAAACTCCCTAGGCTTTTCTCCCTTCCCAGCTCTGTAAATAATCAGTTACAATATGGAAAAAAGTGCAATATGAAAATTTTTGCCATAAAACCAAAGGGCTTACGGTGGTATAGTGCACTAGAGAGTACATAACACTGAAATTTAGAACAATTGGGTTTAGTCCTACCTCTGAACCTAACATCTATGTGATTGATCTTGGAGATGCCCCATTGTCCCTAAAAGCCTCTAGCACATCATCTCTAAAACAGAGACTGGACTAGATCATCATTTCTTAAACAACCAACTTTTATTTATATGGATTATCTCTAATCATATTTGCAATATTAGAAATTTGATCATCTTTATATTAGTATAACAGTATATAATTAATATTATCATAATATTAATATAAATAATTTTGACCTGGTGAACCCTATGAAATTAGGGATATTTAGGCAGCCAACACATTGAGGCTAGATGATGTCCACATTCTTTTCTTTTTTTCCTCACTTCCACACAAAGCTTTATTGAAAGCAATGAGGAAGAGGGGGAATGGGAGAGCAGAAAAGGGACCCAAAAGACAATTCAGGCATACACAATAGCATAGAGTATAACTCCTATAACTATTGGATGACAGAAAATTAGTTACAATGTATTATCTCCTGTGGATATCAGCCTAGACTCAAAAATAGAACTTAATAAATTGGTATCAATTTGGAGAATCTCTAGTACGGTTCCTGGGGGATTTGACATTGGCTCACCCTCTGTCATCCAATAGTTTTTAACAAATATTTAGACAAAGGAATAGATGGAATTTATCAAATTTGTCAGTGTCTCAGGACTCAAAAGAATGTTTAATTATAGAACGTACCCAGAGAAACATAGCTTGTGTCTTGGGCCAGATTTGAACTTAGGAAGATGAGTCTTCCTGACTTTAGGCCTAGAACTCTATCTACTGGGCCACCTAACTGCCCTGAATAGGGAATAGAATCATTTTTAAGGAGGTTTATGAATTTTCTGGTATAGGGAACTCCTATGAAGAAATTCCCTCTAGCATGCATATCAACATTTCCTCTGCATCATGTTTGTTTTAGAAAATGATTATATAACTAAGAGGTTAAGTGACTTGCTTAGGATCACACGACTATTATGTATAAAAGATGAAATTTAAACCCCAGGTTTTCCATTCTTCCATAATAACTCTTCAGTCACATCAAACAAGATTATATTTAATTAGAATAAATGTAAAGTTCTGCTATTGGGATTAAAAAGTCAATAGCACATATATAGACTAGTAAAGTTCTAATAAGATAATTATTTCATTATTGTGCAAGCTCAATATAATTAACTAGCATAAGCTGGAAACCTAAAAAGCTAACATACATATCACACTTAAAGAGGGATGTGGAAATTACATGTACTCTGCCCTTGTCAGACAATAACTAGAGTAGTTTATTTACTTCTGGGAAGCAAATTTTATGGAGGAGATCAACAAATTAAAGGAGGTACAGAGGAGGATAACCAGGGTAATGATAGGATCTGGGATCATATATGTATGGGACCAGAGATGTTTAACAAGATGATAGCAAAATAATCTTTGAAGGTCTGTGGGAAGGATTCCACTCTTTCTGCTTAGATACAATCAGCAGAGCTCAGAACAATAGATAGAAGCTGCAGAGAAGCAGATTTAGACTTGATAAATGGCTGGGGAACTTCCTAACAATTAAAGCTGTTCAAAAGTGGAATGATTGCCTTGGGAGGTGGTTACTATTATTATTCCCCTTGATCTGCCCTACAACCCAGAGAAATATATGTTGTTATTATCTTCAGCCCTATTTTTCAGAACTGCAGAGAATGCGATTTATCCATATTCTTTTTGGTGTTTTGTTTTTTGTTGTTGTAAATTTTGGCCTCTTTTTTTAGCCCCCACCTCCCCCTCTTTCCCCCACTTATGAATTGTCTGGAAAATAGTAAAAGCTGAATTAATGCTGGTTGACTTGACTTGATACTATTATACTGTTTGGGAGCATCTGAGTCTTCCTAATACCAAATCAAGAGACCTATCCATTATAACATAACACCACTTAGGAAGTCAGGGAAATTAAAGATTCATAAGAATGCAATTGTTTATATCTTAAGACAATGTACTTTTATTTACATTCAATATGGATTTTGTAAAGATAATTTTTGTTTCTAATTCTGAAAGATATATTTGATATAATGTTAGCTCAAACCCCTTGCTCATGATGGATAGATGGATAGATAGATAGATGGATGAATGGATGGATAGATAGATATAGCCAACAAATCCAGTCAACAAGCATTTATTATTGATACTTATTAGTGTCTGGCACCTTGCAAGGTAAAGATTAAGATATAGGTATGGGTATATCTCTATAGCATTTAAATTAACTTCTTGTCCTAAATCCTAAGTGGGGCCATTTGTCACCTTTCCCAGACAATCAAGGCTCATTGTTTATTCAAAAACAAATGACATGTTGTATGCTATTTTCATTTATTGGATTGTAATATTGGCATTCATCTTCTGTCTCTCCTAGAATAATGATTAAAAGTCACTTCATTTGTATTGAATGTTGAATTTGACAGTGTAATTCAAGAAATGCAATGGCAACTAATGAGACTCAGAAAGGCAACTTTTCATTATTGCAAAGTTTCATTTTCCATTCCTGAAGTAACATTGAGATTCCCTTCCCTGGTGAGTTATGATTCAACTCACGGATGACATGGGCTAATGTAGAGAAGGTCATTGAATGCCCATTATTGTCTTACAATGGGGTAACTCCTTTGAGGCTTCCCTGGCTTGCAAAATCAAGTTCCAATTGTATGGTGCATGTGGAAATATATGCTGAGCTTTTATCAAAGCTAGACACAAACCAAATTTGCAAACACCTCCTAGTAGACAAAGTGAAAAGAATAAGATATGTATTTCTTTTCTTCATCTGCATCCATGGTACCCATCTAGCCCTTTAAAGTTAAGTTTGGGCAAAACCTTAATTGAAGCAAAAAGAATTTGCTTATTACTATGGAGTAATGAAGTTAGTTTTCCTTACTTACACAAGCACAATCTTACCAGCAATATAATTTAGTTATGTGGTAAATAAAAATAACATGAACAAATCATTAGGTAAAAATGTGAATCTAATGGCTGCTACCAATTCTGAACTCTATATACCAACACCAGTCATTCTTCTAAATGAAAAAAAAAATTAGGTATAAAAGGGGAACATAAAAACTGACATCACCATTAACATTTAGGTAAACTTTCATAATCCCGAGTCTCTCAGTCTAAGCCTTAACCCCGGCATTGGTATTCATGATAAAGGCTTTGATCATGTCAGTCCCCTGATCAAAAAAACTCTAAGGATTCTCTATCATTTTTGGATGAAATAGAAACTCTTATGTCTGGCTTTTAAAACCTTTCACAGTCTGCATCTAACTTTCTAGGCTTATTATACATCAATTCTACCATGCATTCTATCAGGGCAAATGGTCTTGTTTGTTGTTCCTCATGCAGACTAGGTGACAAGGTAGATTGAGTGCTGGACTTACTGCCAGAAATCCCCAATTTCAAATCCCCTGGCATTTACTAGCTGTGAAACCTTGGACAAGTCACTGCCCTCAACCTTCTTTTCTGATTTTTTAAATGGAAATAATAATAGGATCATATCTTCTCACCAAGTACCCACAAGTCACTATATAAATATTAGATAAATATTATCTTTATTCTTCTCAGGTCTTTGCTTTGCATACTCTGTTTTTCATGCCTCCAGGTACACTCTCTCCTTATCACTGCCTTAAGGTATCACCATCTCCCTTCACAATTCAATTCAAGTACCACCTCCTACATGAAGCTTCTACTTCACAGATAGAACGGAAGATCCCTCCAAGGCAGGAATAATTTCATTTTTGTCTTTTTGCTTCCAGGACCTAACATGGTGCCAGACACATAAGAGGTACTTAATGCATATTTGTTGATTGATTAATAAAACCACAGGGTCCTTATTAACCACTCCATTCATCAATAATTTTGACATTATAGTCTTTTCCTGTAGCATTTTTCATATACAATTACTTCACAATGAATAGCCTCTCAAATTCTCTTAAAATTGTAAAAGATGGTTGTGGTAGACCCTAAAGCCTCTGAATTATTTTACTATGCCCCCAATAGTTAATAGGTAGCATTAGAGAATTTGGTGTAATAGAAAATACTCCAGCACTGAAGAGAAAGACTTTCACTTCAAATCCTGTCTCTGCAACTTACTCCTTATGAGACCCTGGTATTTCCCTTCCTCCCTCAGTTTCCTCTCCATTCAGTGAGGGTGTTAGAGTAGATAGTCCCCAAGGTCCTTTCCATTTCTAATTCTTACAATTTAAATAAATTAACCCCTGTTCCTGATAAATTAATCATTCCTAAACATGCTATTGATTAATGTACATGACAAGGAAGAATAAATAGTTCCTGGATTCTGTTTCTATTTAAGGCTTATCAAGGCTAATTGCTTGAATAAGGGCTTGTCTTGATCAATCCAGTTAAAGAAATCAGTTTTGAATTTAAAGTATGTTTGACTATATACAAGGCTTGTGTTCCACCAGAGTGAAATAGGGCCCTTCATATGGTCAAAGTGCTATTTTCAAAAAATTAACCTTGGAGAAAGTAATGTAAACACATTCATAATTCGTGAATTTTAACATTACTTTTCCTATGTCAGAACATTAATTAATGTTAGACATTTAGCAAAAATATGTGTACCCCAATTAATGGAGAGTTCAATTGACAAATTTTTGAATGAGCCTTATCTAAGTTACACCTGCTCATGCTGGATATGAGCTCAGCATTCTGAAATGAAATGAATTACAATGGCTCTCCTATTTCTATGATGATCCTGGCTCTTTTGAGAAGTGATTAGGGGATTCAATAGGCTACATCTTATTCATCCAACATCTTTTGAGAATGAGGTAATTCATTGGGTATGTTAGCACAATGGCTATACTTTTGCTACTGGAGGAGGCTGAGGTTTGATTTCTAAGCTCCAATGCACTAAAACTGATCTTTAAGAAATATAGTGAAACGAATATAGCAAGCTCCTGAGACCCCAGAAGGGAATATGAAGGAGACAGAGAGAGACAGAAATAGAGAGGAATAAGAGGTGCTGTGCACAATTTGCTTGAATAACCGAAACCTAACCACTTAAATTTCATGTATTTGAATTATTTTTAATGGAAATTGTTCTAAAATACATTGTCTTTCCCTTTCTTCTCAAAAATATAATTAGTAATTAAATACTAAGTGTAATTTATTTTTATTGTAATTTAGGATCATCCTTATATATTTTGTTTGCACTAGACTCTAGTATAGTGACCCCAAGACCATGGAGACATGTAGGAATTTTACTATACCAAATGACTCTCAGGTTCAAGGGATAGGAAGAAGGAAGGTCCCAGGACTCCTCCCCCACCTACAGTGCTGAGTCTCCAGCAGTGGCTAGAATCTCTGGGCAGGAAAGTGTTCTAGTCTGGAGGGAGTGCCTTGCGGGCACAGCTGTGCCAGGCTCAGGGTGCTAAACACAGGTGGCAGGGAGGCAGCAAAAGGAGAAGTGCAGAGAGGGAAACCTAGTCACAGCCAAAACATTCCATTTTGCCCCCACCCCCTTTCTTGAGGTTTTGGCCTTAAAGCACATCCAGCTCAGTAGATCAACTCCACCCTGGCTTAATCAATAGGGTAAATAAGACTTATTCCTACAGCCATCTGAGGTCTTTTGTTACCTAGGTCCATAAATACATGCATCCAGGACAGAAAAGAGTCCTTAAATTCAAGATTTTCATTTTGGACAGACTCCCTCCACCATCAGGATTTACTCCAGTCCTGCTTAATGTGTGGAGTGTGGTGAATGTCAATTCCTTTTAAACTTCTATAATTTTCTCTCAGCCAATATTTTAGGTAAGGCCATGATTCTTTCTCACCTGTACTATTGAAATAGCCTCCCATTTGTTCTCTAAACCTCCAGTTTCTCACCTCACCAATCTATGTTCCATTTAGTTGCCATGAATTAGTACTAAAGGATGCCAGGATATGTTACTTCCCTACTTAGTAAATTCAGGGTCTCTCTTGCCTCTACATGTAAAAAAAATGCTCCTTTAGTTTCCTTTGTGAGGGAAAGTCTTTCACAATGAAGTTCCATTCTTCTTTTCCAGATTTGTTTCTCCTTCGGGTACTCTACATTCCACTAAACTGCATCTTGTCCTCCATATACAACATCCCCTTTTCTTGGCCATATCATAGATTTTTCTCTCAGGCCTAGAAGGCATTACTGCATCACTTCTACTTTTTGATATCCAGAATTCCCTTCAAAGTTTAATTGTATTCTCTGGAAGGAAAAAATACCTATCTGGGTTACCTACAGAGCTAGTCCTACCTCTGTAAAAACTACTTTGCTTATATTTCATATTTAATTTTCTACATATCTGTTCTTTCATCCTAGTAGAATATTAGTGCCAAAGAGAAAGTTTACTTTTGCCTAATGAAGACCAATTAAAAAAAAAAAGAAAACATCAATTCTGGATTGCTCCCTGAATTTGTATATATCCCCTTGACCTTACATTTCAAACTCTGTGAGGGCAGAAAAGGTTTCTTATTTTTATATCTCCTTTAACCTTATATCCTCAGCAGACATTCCCAGCTAGGTCCATAAAGCAGAATAATGAGTTGTTGGTCCATAATGACATCAATTATATAGTCCCAACCAAATCTTTGAGGATTTATGATTTGTGTTGGAGAAAGACTTACAGCCCAAAGCAAAGATCATTGATTAGCTTTCAGCCCTAGCAAATAGAAAACATTTAATATTTGAATATGTGTCCTTGCTTTCAATCAATTAGCAAAAAATTTTAAGTGCGTTTATTTGTTGGGTACCATGTAAAGCTCAGATAACCTAAAATCCAAAAGGAAATAATCTTAGCCCTACAAGAGCTCACCATCTATGGAATGTAAGCTTTAAAAATTTGGTTCACTTTTTTCCTCTCCTGCCTTTCTGTCTCAGATTGACTTGTAAATGATGTTAGTGGCCACTAGCATATCTCCTTATTTTTATTTTATTTATTTATTTTTAAACCCTTACCTTCCATGTTAAAATCAATACTGTGTTCCCTCACTGTCCATTATACTAGTAATGTAAGGCTAAATCAACCTATCTTTCTAAGATTCACTTTTAGCATCTATAAAATTTTCAACAGAATGTCAACTCCTTGAAGGCAAAGATTTTTATTTTTGTCTTTACATCCTCAATTTTTTTGCCATATTATAAGCCCTTTATAAATAACTGAACTGAGATGAGAGAAAGGTGGGTATGGAAAAGATGATATTGAAGAACTCTTCTAGCTATGATATTTTAAGATTTTATAAATAACCATCAACATTTGTTAGAGAATTACATTCTCCATTTCCAAAGGGGAAATGAGTTTAAACTATAGCATAAGTTATTTACTCATATAGGATATTAAGACTTCCCAAGAGGGTGAGTTTCCAAATATTATCATGGTTTGTTGAACTTAATTGTGGAATCTCCTCATCAAAAGTTCTACCTCTAGGTTCAAATATAAAGTCCTCTGGCATTTAAAGGCTTTCACAGCTAGACTTCAGCCTTCTTATATATTAATTCACTTCATTAATTCTTTATTACAGTTGAACTAACCTTGTTGTTGTTCCTGATACAGGATTCTCCATCTCCTTTCTCCTTCCTTGGTTCCTGAATGTCCCCTTGTGTGGAAAACACTTATTTATCACTTCTGCCCCTTCCAGTCCCTGACTCACTTCAAAATGTCTCAAGCATTAAAGATAGATAGATAGATAGATACAGAAACATATGTGTGTATGCCATATATATATATATATATATATATATATATATACATACATACATATAAAATTTCACCCCAAACTGAATGCAATCAGATTGAAAATGGGCTCTTTCTATTCCCCACCCTTACTACAAGGAACTTGGGATATATTATGTTTTAATAAATTCCTACGGATCAGTGTTGAACTGTATGTATTTTTTTTTTAAAATAGGGTAGATTCTAATTATGTTTCCAAAGTCAGGGACTAAAAATGATCTCAAGGTCCCTCCTAGCCTTATGAGTCTACCTAGCCAGTTAACTACTTCTTCAAGAAAACATCCTTTTTAATTTCAAAAGTAAAGGT
>NC_058134.1:83536439-83646204 GCF_016433145.1 Gracilinanus agilis
GTTTTTTTTTATTTAGTTGTCTTTATTCCCCTAAAAGCAATTTAACTGCATACTAAAAATAATCATGTGTTTAAGATCACAGCTTTTAAAAATCAATAACATTTCATTTAAATATCTTTTGTTCTTACTACTAGAAACCATTTTTTTCTATAGAAAAATAAGCCCATTTACTTCAGATAAAACATGCACGAAAAGTATTATCAAAGGAGACAGTAATTGATACCTTTTGGGGACCATTGTGAAAGGGTGGAAGCTTCAATGGGGAGAAGCATTGTTATTTAGCAGTTCTGTGGCACTTTGTTTCTAAAATAGCTTTAAGATAACTTAACCTCTCTAGTGCCATATAAAGAGGACTAAGCTATTAGTAAAAAAGTTCTTTTATAAATAACGTAAAAAAGAGAGACAGACAAATACAGTTAATTTTATTTCCATAAGATGGAGTAAAAGATAAATAGATGGCACAGTGGATTGAGTTCTATGTCTGAAATCCGAAAGACTCATCTTGCTAAATTCAACTCTGACCTCATGCTCTTAGTAGCTATGTGACACTGAGCAAATCGCAACCCTATTTGCCTCAGTTCCTCATCTATAAAATGAGCTGGAAAAGGAAATGGCCAACGATTCCAGTATCATTGCCAAGAAAATCCCAAATTAGATCACAAAGAGTCAGACAGGACTAGAAATCCAATGAACAACTGAAATAACAATAACATATAACAAAACAAAATTGAATTTCCTAACAATGAAAACTAATAAGAGTGAAGTATTCTAACATTTTCCTTTGTTATATGTCTTCAGGTACATGCTGAAGAGTTGCTTAGAGATTTTGTAAAAGGGACTCTCCTGTGAGATGGGTGAGGAGTCCCAGTAATCCCATTTCTTAGATTCTGTAATTCTGAACTGGCTCTGATCTCATATAATCTATAAAGTCCTAATATTCTCTCTGAAAATCAAATACTGACCACAAGGCAGTGTGTGGTTTGAAGATATTCTCCTTTGGGTAAAATGAATGAAATCCATATTCTTAGAATTTATGAGACCCACATGATTATCCAGCATAACTTCTTACTATACTAATTAGATGAATGCTTAAGTTAACCACACTTCAAGATAATCTAATTAGTAAAAAAGGTATCATACAGATTACATTGGTACAGGATGTAATTACTTGCCCTCCTTTCCTTTTCACTTTCTAGTTTGTGCTGCTGGGGCTACTTAATCCAAAGGTATAGATTTAATCCCATCATATGCTAAACTAGAAGCATAAAATCTCAAAATTAGAAGGAATCTCATAGACCCTCTATTCTGATCTATTCCTCATCAAAACTCCTTTCAGCAAGAGTCCTTTGAAAACATATGGTTAGGGTGAACCCTTCCCCAACTATGCTAAGAAATAACTTCCCCTACACCATAAATTTCTTCCATTCTGCAATAATGTCAAAAGTCTATTATTTTTATTACCTTAAATTCTACTCAAAGGGAAAGTTTGTGCATTATTTCATCTCTATGTAACTCCTAGTACCTCCTAATGTAATTTGCACTTTGAATGTAAAAAAAAGAAAAAAGAAAAAAAGAAAAGGTAGTTGACTTGTAGACACTTGAATACCAAAATGAGAAATTCAGAAAAGGTCTTGGAATTTGATGGACACTTTGTTTCTAGAATATTTAACAAAAAGGCTAAATATTAAGTATGTGTTGTGGAATGAGCACAGAATTAAAAGTTGGGAAAATCAAACTCTAGTCTCAAAATTTGATCCCAACTAAATGTGTAACCTTGCGTGAGTTATATAATTTATCTGAATTTCAGTTTCTTCATCTATTAAAACATGAAGTTGACTTTAATCTCTAAGGTTCTTCTCTATTTCGAAAATTCTAACTTGTCATATGAGAAAAATTAGTATTGAAGTATTTATTAGGGATACTTTTATGGGAAATCACTTATTTTCCCTAAGTCTCTTTGCTTTCCAAGGTCCTAAAGGATATTTATTTTTAATTTTTTATTCCCAAAGGACTAAAATAGTTCAGGCTTCAAGATTAGGCTGAGCTTCAATAGCTCACTGACATTCAGTACCTTAACATACCAGCTAAAGATAAGGCTGCCCTCTCAGGTGAATTTTCACAGTGGAGTCTGACATTTTCCTTATTTGGGTAAAGACCCACCTCCCCTGTGATAAAGTAATGAGGGAGGAGTTGCAGTCTCTAAGTACACCTTCTCTTTTAAAATACCAATCTGGACTGCCAGGGGAGGTTCAAGCAATAAAGAGTCAGGGCAATCAGAAAGGGGGCATGGCTTCCTATAAAAAAGAGTGTCAGGACTCACAGGGCATCTATTTAATAAGAGGCTGACGCATGGATCCATCCTTTGTTAATGGACTGCATGTTTCCATTAATTAATTATTTTATCTTGGGTGGGAAATGTCCTCATATCATTTATTGGTCAAAATTCCAGGTACTACACATATACGTGGACATAGTATTCCTTGGGATAACCCTGAATCATCACAGATATTATTGGGGGTATCATTGTAGCTGTACCCCTGAAACAACAACAAACCACAAGCCCTTTAGAAGTATTGATATTTCTTCAAAATGTGAATGAAATGATTTCTGTTTATTGACAAGTAGAAGACCCACTTCAGGTGAGAAATGGGAGTAAAAGAAATCAAAATAGTCCTAAAGATGGCAAAAAACTAAAGAAGGTACCGTGCCCAACCTTGGCCTCAGAGGAGTAGGTTTTCATCTGATCTAAGATGTAATAAAGTGATAGAATATATATATAATATTATATTATAATATACATTATAATATAAAATTTATTATATAACATATATAATATATATTATAAATCACTTTTCTGCCTAATATAAATATTAGGCAGAAAAGTGATTTATATAAAGATAAATGCAATGAAGTGACAACTAAAATATTACTCAAGTTAAGAGAAAAAAAAGCAAGAATGGTTTTTGTCTTACATATACTACATATTTATGTTATAGCTACAATGACAGCTAACTACTGTTAGATAACAATACAACACTTTTGCATCTTCTGGTTGTGCCCACCTTCTGTTCAAAACATAAGGATTTGGATTTGAACAAGTAAACATTAAGGTCTGTTATTCTTCAGAAGGGGGTGTAGTATATTAACTGGTGATAAATTAGATCTCTCTTTACTCCTCATTGATGTGATGACACCCCCTAATGTGGACTAGTCATCCCTAATGTTTGTTGATTTATCACAGAAGCTATGAATATACTATTTCCATCTTTATTTATAATTTCCAGAGTTTATCTATCAATAGATCTATCTGTACTCATATGTGTATATTAATTTATATATACTCTATACTTTTAAAATCTTCATCTCCCAGTAATGTTACATTCAATATTAATCAGGCTATTTAGGTGTTTTCTCCTGAAGGACCTTCCTGCCAACATTAACAATGAGGAAATATTTTCATTTCCCTTCTCTTCGATTCTTCCTCTGATTTGACTGCCATTCTTGATAGAAAATGCATGTTATTGAATATGCAGCAGTAACAAAAAAATAATCTTAACAACAGCAACAATACAAATAATTACTTTCCCAGCAGTACTTTAAGGTCTTTTGCAAAGTATTTTCCCTCCAGAAACTCTCTGAGTTTGGATATATAAGATGTATTATTTGTACAGCTAGATACTATAGTAGATGGAGCACTGGACATAGTCAAGAAGATCAGAGTTCAAATCCTACCTCAGATATTATTAACTATATGACTCAGGACAAATCACAACCTCTGACTGCTTGAGTTTCTTCGATCAAAAAAATGGGGATACCAACAATACCTAGCTCCCAATGTCATTGTGAAGAACAAATTAAATAATATTTGTAAAGTAATTTGCACAGTGTCCTGCACATTCTAGCTGTTTAATAAATGCTGCTTTCCTTCCTATATGGTTAACAGACAATAAAACAGATTCTTAGAGATGACTGATATTCAGTCTTATTTATCTAAGGAATGTTGGAGGAAGAATAATGTAAATCTGCTCTCTTTAACAAGACATATGTGGATTAACATAATTTGTTGTTCAGTTGCTTCAGTCATATCTAACTTTTCTGACCCCATTTGGGGTTTTCTTGGCAGATACACTGATGTGGTTTGTCATTTCCTTTTTCAGCTCATTTTACAAATAAGGATACTGAGGCAAATAGGGTTACGTGATTTGCCCGGGTTGACATAGCTAATAAATGTCTGAGGCCAGATTTGAACCCCCCCCCAAAAAATGAGTCTTCCTGATTCTACACCAAATGATATATTCATTGAGCTACCTAGGATGTAAAAACTTGAATGGACCTTAAAGATGACACCTAGTCCATCCCCTTCAATTTAAAGATGAGCTGAGTGTTGCTTCCACTTGATAAAAATATGCTGGATCATTCTTTGAAGCTGACTAGGTTTTAGAAGTGGATCTAATCTATTCTTTTTTGCAATTTTTTCGTAAGAACATATTTAGAGGGAATGAAACGTAATACAGTATCAAGAAATATATTTTACTTCCATCTCTAATACTAACTTTGTAATGTACAGGAGATGGCTCTGGGTGAGTCTTGACCCTGTATTTTGCAGGAATTCTATGCTGCCATCTCCTGTACATTACACTTGCTGGCAGCTGTTTTCCAAATCACTTTCTTATTGCCTCAATTTCCTCATATGAAAATGAAACTGAAGTTGCAAAGAATGTCTTAGGTCTTTTCAACAGTAACATCCTTTGGTCCTAGAACACATATTGCTCTCAATTTGATACACATTTGATACGAATTTAATTAGTGATTTCGCCTTAAGCACAAATCTTACTATTTCAATTCCTTATCCTATAAACTCTAGTGGTTCTTAACAGCAAATAATAGCTCCTCTCCTTGGCTGTTAAAGCCCTTCACCTCTTGGCCTCAATTTTTTTTCAGTCTCATTATTATATTACTTCCCTTTCTTTACTCTATAGTCCAGACAAACTGAACTTTTTTCTTTTCTCACTTTATTCATTCCATCATTCTCTCCATGCCCCCATAGGTGGAATACATTCCTTTCCTTCTCCCCATCAGAGAGTCCCTAACTTCCTTTAAGACAAGTACCAGCATCCCATGTTATAGGATGGTTTTCTTCATTTCCCAACTACCTGTGGCTTCCCTTACTCTCTAAGTTCTATAGATGCATTGGAGTTGTTCAGTCATTTCAGTCATGTCTGACTCTTTGTTGTGTGCTGTTTAAGGAAGGATTTTTATTATAAGGAAGGATTTAAGAACACTCTGAACAAGCTGCTGATATTTTCATTCATTGGCAGTCTTTCTTGTTTTGAGTATTATGGCATGTTTCTTTGGCTAGAGACACCTTTATTTTCCTTAACTTCTACTTTGTACTTATAGACTATTTAAGTCTACATTGAAAATAAAGTCTAGTCCATGATCTCAGATTCTTCCTCCACCATGAAAACAAACCAAGATTTTCACCAGGGCATCAGTGGCTCTAATCGATGTGACTGAAAAAAAATCCATCTGAAAATTAAATTTCACCCCCAGGAAAGTAACATTATGACTTTTGGAAAGGTATAAAAGCATAAAACATATCAGGGAAAGAGAGAATCATTATTGATGACAGGTAGGTGTTAACTTTGATTTTATAAGGCTAATTATCAACCAGGCTTCACTGCAGGAAATGGATTTTTCCATTGCCAGATTAGTAAAGATATATGTATAGATGAAGAGCTATTGGCATATATTTAGATATGATTTTATGTCTATATGCATATGATTATATATTCATGCATATATATACATATATATATATCAGATATGCATAGATGCCTACACTGGAGTTTATATAATAGTTGTAGTCTTTTCATAAGTCCTCATGTCTTTTTTATTTCCACCCAATTCACGGGGGTTCTAGGAATAAGAGTTTAATTTAAAAAATCCTTGCCAAATCTTGGAGTTTGAATTCATCCCCTTTAATCTTCCTTGCTTGCTTGTACACCAGGGGATTGTGCTCCACTTGTGGGTGGAATAAAAAATGAATTCCAGAGTAGCTGAGATCGGCTGTTGACATTTAGCACGATGTTCAGAGTACCTTCTTGTCAGTGATAACTTGGCAAGGCGGGAATATAATTAAATTATTTTCAGTGGTGGTGGTATTTTTTTTTATTTAAGTATCTCTTTGTCTCTCCCACATAGTATGGTGGCTTATTAAGTTCTTCCCTATGCCATTACAGTAGCAGAATTCTAAAATGTTTTGAAAACATTTCTTAGAGCCACACAACAATAATTAACAGCATAGCAAATGCTGAGCAGTAAGGAGCTGATAATAACACCGTCTAATGTCGATGGAAAGCAATTAATCATGGATACTACCCATCGAGCTCAAGATTTACACATGGTTATCATAAAACACTGATGAGGTCCCCTCACGATCCGTCACAACATTATGGAGTGAGGATATCTTTTTTCCCCACAAGTGAAAGAAAGCAGAGGGAATGCTTTGAGACCTGTGTCTCTTAATATGTTTACTATCACTCCATTATGCAGTTAGTCACCGGCATTCTCCTAGGATGGCAGTATCATGGGGAAGCAGCAACAGCTCATCCTTCTAATCTTTCCAGAAGACATCACTGGCAATATACAACCCAATTGCAAAGCGACAAATAAAAGCCAGCGCTTTGATGCTGTTACTTTCTCCAAGCTTGGGAGCCAGTTGGGGGAAGAATTCCACCTTCCTCTGTTCCTCCTTCCTTCCCTCAATGGAGGAAGGTGAAAAATGAGTTTAGTACATTGGCACTGGGAAGTTAGGTAAGTCTGTACAGACAGGTTTTCTCCCTTTTTTTCCTTCTCTAGTTCCACTTGATCAATCTACTCTAAAAGCTTTATAGAATTTGACAGAAAGACTTTAGGAAATGTAGCCCCCAGAGGAATTCCTGACAAATAAAATCTAATCACTCCACAAAGTATTATCAGAAAAAGTGGATGTATATTCATAGCCACATAGTTGAATGGCTACCCCTCTTAACTTCGTGAATGTCATCAGAAAAGGAAATGACCACTACTCAATTAGTCCTCTTTAAGGGATATAAATCAAACTAGGTTAGCACTAGCCCCGCAGAGAAATATGGATATAAAGATAGTGAGATGTCCAATTAATGATAGCAGAGATGTAATATAACTTGTTAAAGCTTAGAAGTTAGCAAAGAAAATATCTAAGGAATTAGACCCCAAGAGAAGCAAATTAGTTAAATTAGTTAATGTCTCATGTAGCATTCATTCATATAAATGTTTTTTTCCCCCTTTGGACAGGAAACTTTATTCTCAAAAATGTAATAGTAAGTTAAATCCATAACCACAGGTAGATTCTACATAACAATGTGTGATTTTATGACCATTTGGGAGCACCAAAATGAACTCGATGCCAGCCATATCTGTGTTGATCTTAATTAAGACTTTTTTTAAAATTAAGACAAGACTAATTAAAAAATTAATTTAAAAAAATTAAGACTTAATGTAATTATTATTACTATTATCTCATATCATTATATTCATTAATATAATGGATAATTATGTATTATATGATATAATTATATCATATGTGTATTGTGTGATATAATAAATAAATAAATGCATTATATGATATAATTGCCTAATATTTTATGATAAATGTTGTTATATAGAACTATTATTTTAGCATTGATGTGTACATTTATATGTATTTATATATACATGGTATATTTACATACCATGTGCCATGTAGGATGCTAAGAGAGTACTTAACTGCTAGTGTTTGTGGCAAGATTGTAACTGAGATCTTCCCAACTTTGGGACTAACATTCATTCTACTGTGCCTCATAATTGTCTCAAACAGATACAGGTTAACTACTTGTAAAGAATTTGAGGAATAAAATGAATGATTTGGGGAAGAATCGAATTAGATGCTCTTCAGCTACCCTTCTGAACTTAAAGATTCTCTAATTGTTTTGTTTTATTGCCTTCTTTAAGGGATATAAATCAAATTGGGTTAGCACTAGTGCCGGAGAGAAATATAGATATAAAGATATGTAGAAGTCCAATTGATGATATCAGAGAGGTAATATAACTAGTTAAAGCTTGGAAGTTAGCAAAGAAAGTATCTAAGGAATTAGAAGACCACAAGAGAACCAAAGCTACTTTGGGTTGCTTATTCCCAAACTGTGCTTATTTTAAAACACAATAATACATTTAGAGCTAGAAGAGGTCTTAGAAGTTGTTTATCCCAAACCACATCCCTATATCTACCATGATTTTATTGTAAATTCCTTGAACTTTCTTCCTAGTACTCAATTCAGTATTCAATAGTATCAATCAATTCAATAGGCTGTTGTGTGCCCAGACAGTGCCAGACACTGGGAGTGATCCAAAATGAGCAGAAGAAACAATTCCCTTGTTTCATGTGCCTAAAATCCAAATTGTAGAGACAAGGCATCTGTCCATTGATTGAAACTATTTGAGTACAGAACACCTGAAAATCTGCTTTCTCCCTCCTCTGACATGTAAGATTACTTACAAGGCAAGGATCCAGGACAACTCTAAGGAACTCATGAAAAGGGATATCCACTGCCATAGAAGAAACACAGTCTAAATGCAGATGGAAACATAACATTCTTTACTTTATTTTTGCCAGCATTTTTCTCTAGAGTAAGCATTATTTGTATTTTTTCACAATATGATGACCAGGGAAATATATATTATATGATAATACATAAAACCTCTATCATGTTACCTGCCTTCTTGGGGAAGGATGAAAGGGAAAGGGGGAAAAAAGAATGAGACATAGAGTAATATGAACATAGGTGATATGAAATTTTGTTTCTTTTGGATAATCATATTTATTATAATTACATATTCACAATGAATCATATGTATTATGTTATTATTGTTACTTATTATATTGTCACTTATAAAAAATATAAATAAAAGATAAAAAAGAGTACCTACCATTTGCACTTAGCATATACTGCTTTGTATATTATATATAAGTTACTCACATATGAATGAGGCTTATCTTCTTCATCTAAATTGTAAGCTCTATGAGGGCATAAACCTTTCTGTTTTCTTTGCATTGACCACAGTATCTGATATAGTGTTGTATTCAGGGGGGGAATTCAGATTCAGAGGAGAATGAAATGAATGAATGAATTCATCTGTCAGTGAGAATTTATTAAATAATGCTTGCTATTCCAGTGCCTGGAACTGTGCCAAATGCTAGGAATATAAAGAAAGGCAAAAGATAATTCCTACTCCAAAGGATCTCATAGTCTCCTGGGAGAGATAGAATGCCAACAACTATGTACAAGAAAAATACAGGATAAGTTAGAGAAAATCAGCACAAGGAAAGCTTTCTTACTATTGGATATCATGAAAGGCTTTCTATAGAAGGTGAGATTTTAGCAAGGACTTGAAGTAAGGAAAGGGAAGAGGTAAAAATGGGGATTGGGGGAAAAGACAGACAGATAGACAAACAGAGAGAGAGAGAGAGAGAGAGAGAGCCCAAGAGAGAGCGCATTCTAGGCTTAGTTAGAGGACAGCCAATAAAAATGCCCAGAGTCCACAGATGGAGTGTCTGGTACAGAGAACAGCAAAGAGTCCAGTGTTCCCAAATCAGAGTGTATGAGGGTGGGAATGAATCAATGAAGCATCGAACCCTGCTGATCTGCACAGCTTCCTTTTTGACTTAGGGCAGAATCATAGATGACAAGATAAGAAAGGGCCTCTTGGGTGTGCAGTTCTCAGTATTCATCATTAATTCTGAATAATATATGAAGTCATTTTCTCTATTCTCTGTGAACCAAAATCAAGCACAGATTTCTCTAGAGATCTTAGTGAGGTGGGGGAGGGGAAGTGTTTAGTTAAAAAAGCAGCCAAAAAGAATGCTAACCTTCCCTGAACATGTTTCTTTAATTGAACACCTGCTTTGAATTAATTGAAAAATATTCCAGCTTTCATCTCTGATTTAATTATGTTTTTCTTTTTTTTTCAGAATACATACATCCCAAACTCTTACAAAAACTCTGAGTGTTTCTTCTTAGAGCACCTTCTTTTAAATCAATTTTACCTTTATATGCTCTAAGGATGAAATTAGAAGTCATTTTGTTCCTCACTTATTTGGAAGGAATAATTATGCTGTCACGCAGTACATAACTATTAATTACATGAGTGCCTTTTTATTTCAAGAGGTTATTTAATTTTTTTAATAAAGAGTTATAGATGTCAGTCTCTTGAAAACATATCAATCAAATGTTATTTTCAGAGGTGGAGAATTGTCATTGCCTAGTGAAGATGCTCTGTTTTGGAATACAAAATATTCAGAGAGAGTCCCTCTGAAACCAGAACCTTCTATGTGTCTTTTCTCTACTACTCAAATTTCCCATAATTCCATTGAATTCAATAAACATTTGTAAAGGCCCTACTATGTGCTAAGCAATATTTATTTACTACCTACTAAATTCATGTTAATGGGGGCAACTAGTTGGTTAGGTAGATAGAGCTGGAGTGGGGAAAGCCTGGGTTCAAATATGACTTCAGATATTTTTTAGCTGTGTGATCCTGGGTAAGTCAATCAACTCCAGTTGCTTACCTCTTATAGCCCTTCAACCTTGGAACAAATATTTTGTATTGATTCTAAAAAAAAAAGGAAAGAGTTGTTTTTTTAATAAGTAAATAAATACGTATACATAAACTGTTATTGGGAGATAGTCAAAAGATGAATTAAGACTGCAGAGTGAGTTTCACGAGAAAATACGACCTTTTTCTCCATCTCTGTTCTCACCTAATGAAATTATACCCATCTTTTTACCCCCTTTTGAAATGACCTCTCTTCTCTGAAGCCTTTTCCAGCACCTCCAATCTTTTCTCTCTCAGGATTTTTTCATTTCATTTTCTAACTTTTTAATGCATCTAGTATTTTGTTTTTGTGTTATGCTATTTTATGCCTAAGAATTCTCTCCCTTACTTAAAATTCCAGCTTTTGGAAGGCAAGGACTATATTGTCTGAATTTATCTTTGTGTTTCTCTCAATAAATGAGGCTCATGACTCTGTGCAACTCTGCCTCACTTAAATCCAATTCACAGACAAATCAAAACATCCCCATGATGGCACTGGTCCTCTTCCAAGTGAAAGACAAACTTTTCTCCCAATAGCTAGCTCAGTCTAGGCACATAGTAAACATTTAATGTTTGTCAGATTTTTTTAACTCAACCTCAAAATCTGTTCAACAAGTATTTGTTCAGTACGAACTCTGTGTATATTATTTTAACAAAGGCAGGAAAAGATAAAACGAAGCATCACCAAATCTTTGCTTTTAAGAACATCATAATTGGGGCAACTAGGTATCACAGTGATTAGAGCACCAGGGAGGACTTGAGTTCAAATTTGACCCCAAACATTTCCTAGCTTTGTGACCCTGGGAAGGTTGTTTAAGCCCAATTACATAGCCCTTACTTCTCTTCTGCCTTGGAACTGATGCTTACTATGGATTCTAAGACACAACTTCATTATCTTGTGCAACCCATATGCCCAAAGAAATTATTAACAAAACAGTTTGGCATAGTGTCTTAAAATGGAGAATTCGGCGCTGAGAAGACCACAATTTGAATCCTGCTCAGAAACTGGTGAACTGGGTGACCCTAGATGAGATTAACCTCTCTCAACCTCAGTTGGATCATCTTGAAAATGAGGATAATAATAGCACTTATCTCACACTGTTGTGAGGATCAAATGAAGCAATGAATATGAAATTCTTTGCCAACCTAAAGATAATAGGAATCATTAATGTAGCATTTGCAGTTGGCAAAGCACTTTGCAAACATTATCTCATTTAATTCTCACAACCACCACCTTGGGAACGGGATACTCTTATGATCACAGATGAAACAGGGGCTGACAAAGGTCATCTGCTATGCCTAAGAACACATAGCTACATTTGAACTTGGGTACTAGGTGGCACAATGGATAGAGCATCAGACCTGGAGAAAGTCATTTAATCCTGGTTGTCCCAATTTCCTCATATGTAAAATGAGTTGGATTAAAAAAATGGCAAACCACTCCAGTATCTCTGGCAAAGAAAACTCTTAAATTGGATCATGAAGAATCAGTCCCAACCAAAGAACAAAATTCCATTTTCCAGGCCAGCTAGTTGTCTCTAGGAATTTTTAAATAGCCACAGTTCTATTAGATATCATTAACATGATTGTGCTTCTTTGTTGTTCTTATGACAGTAAATTCAGTTGGATTTCAGAGGAAACAAAGATTATAGTCAGGGACCAATAGGGCAAAGTACCATGGAAAGAATGGATTTGGAATTTAAGCAATGGTCATTCATTCTTTATCCACTCTGCCATGCTTCTTAAATTAAGTTGTGATTCTTTGTCCCATTTCAATATAATTTTATTTGTTTTTAATCAAATTTATCATCATTTCTGTCAGACATAATTACCAATTGGGTCCTTAACTAGAGATAGACCATCAAGTGTACCATGGATAGATTTCGAGTAATTCATGGACTGTATTGAGTTGGGGTGGGGTGGTGCAGAATTCTTTATTTCCCCTAAAATGTAACATTAGCATTTCCTGCAATTATTTGAAGAAAAAGTTAAGAAGCTCTGTAAGGGACTGCCAGGTTTCTCAGTGGTTAAAGACCCAAGCTTGGAGATGAGAAATCCTGGGTTTAAATCTAATATCAGACACTACCTGTATGACCCTGGGCAAGTCACTTAACTCCAATTGCCTAGCCTTTATAGCACTACTACTTTCAAAGTGATATTTAGTGTGGATTCTAAGACAAAAGGCAAGAGTTTTTTAAAAGCGAGAGAGATCTGTAGGCTTCATCAGACTGTCAAAGGGATCCATAAAAAAAATTGAAATCACCTAGATTAAAGGAATAAATTAGGAAATATCAGTCCCATTTCTCTATTGAAATAGGATCAGAATATTTCTAAAATTTTCTCCCAAGTCACCAGTGTTCTCATATTGGCCAAATCCAATGGCATCTTAATTGTTCTTTACCCTTACATGGCAATTAAATCATTTGAACCACTGGTCCATCTCCCTTCTTGGTGAGACCATTTCCTCCATTAAATTTCATGTAGCTTCTGAATCCTGTTTCATCTTCATCTTCCCCGATTATACCTTTTAGATTTCCCTTTATTTTTCATCTTCTTTTTTCTACTTCATAACCATACATATCTCCTCTTCTTCTGGAAGTTATATCTCCCTTGATGATTTCATCAACTCCTATGGTTTCACTCAGTCTGTGGATAATTCCTTGTGCCCTAGCCATTCATTTTCATCTCTCTGAGGAACATCTCCACATGGATTCCTTACATCAAATGCTCATCATGTCAAAATAGAAATAATCATTTTCCCCTCCAAAGATGCCCCTCCTAATTTCTCTATTTCTTTTTCACAACCTCTATATCCTGCCCTAATCTCTTTCTAGAACACCAGTCCTGAATATCTTATAGTGGGGGCTCATCTGTATGTCAAATAACATATCAAGAAAAATATTGCTTATTTTCCTTCTAAATCTCATCTGTTCCCTCGAAAGAACTTCTAGTCACCCAAGTTTGTATCATTTTGACTTTTTCCACTCCTTTACCTTTTAAATGTGATCACACTCCAAGACCTGCCTTTTTGGACCCTGAAATATGTTTCCTGTCTCTTCCTTTCCATCCCTCCTTCTACAATTCTCCTTCAAGCCCTTATCATTTATCTATAGTATTATAATTTCTTCCTAACTGGTTTCCCTGTCTCTAATATCACAGTTCCTTCTGTTGCTCCATTTTCTGACTGTGTACTATTGTAACAAAGACCTATCACACCTTAGTCCCAGCTCTACCATGCATCTTCTGCCTTTTTGTTTTCTGTTGCACAGGGAATTAATGGAAGGAAAAAAACAGTTGAATTCTCCTATGCATGAACATGGGTCAACTTGCCCAAGTAAGTCAGCTAGAGAACAAGTGTGAATTGAGACTCTTAGGAATTAGCCTTCTCTGTTATTGATTCCTTTGGTTTTTAGTTTTTAATCTGGTAATAGGTGACATTTCTTTACCTCTTGCACATAATTCCCATTTTGGGAAATTTGGAGAGGTCATGAGTTTCAGAAAAGCTCTCTAATCCTTCCTTTTATTGATCATAGACTCCCTGTTCCTGAAAATTCCTTTTCCAATTCATTTTTCAAACTTCTACCAAAGTAATCAAACTAAGGCATAGATGTGATCATGCCTTTTTCCTGAGCAAAAAGCCTTTGGTAACTGCTTCCAATGAAACAAAAGGCCTGGCATTCAAAATCATTCACAATCTCATTCCAATCTTTTTTTGATGGTACATCTATTGACACGCTTTGTGTTCTGGTCCGACTGGATCCTTTACTGTCCCATGAAAGTGGTTACTCCCAAACTGTCTCTTTTTATAATCTGCGTGGCCTCTTTCATTTATTCATTTTGTTATAGTTATGGATAGATCTTACTCTCTTACTTGGTTGTAAGTTACATCATCAGCACTCCACAAAATGCCTTGCATAAAGTGTATATTAAGCACTTAGAATTATTATTTGAATTAAATACTAAATGAAACATTAATGAATTGAAAATACACTTAGATCAATTTATTTGCATTTGTCTGTTTTGAAGCTACCATAACATACCTTGTATTTAAACATTGATTTTAATACTTATTTTTTTAATTGAGAATAACGAATCATTAATCTCACAACTTTAAGAATACTTCAAACTTGCTAGTTGGTAGTTAACTTTAAACCTAGTGTCATCCTTACCCCAAAAGAGAACTTTTATTGGAGATGAAAATTAGTTCGTATTCAACTGCAAATTCCCCTGTTATCAATTTTTACCATTATCAACTTTCATGAAAGGAAAATTATCAGGGTTGACATTTTTTATCCTCTGTACTTAGTTTATTAATCTAAATTAATGAAATGATTAAAATATTAATTTCCTTACAATGAACAAACTATAGAGTTAACTATCCTTTGGAAATTAATAGGTAGAGATAGTTGGAAGTTTTTTATTTGGTTTTTTGGGGGTGTGTTTATGAGTGTGTATATATGTATATATATATTTTTTCAGTCATTGAAACTAAGGGAAGCTGAGCTAGAGACAATATAGTCTTGAAATCAGAAGTCATAGGTTTAAATCCTAGCATAGATAGTTTAATTATGAGACCTTTAAGAAGTTAGTTGAAGTTTCTGTGCCTCAGTTTCCTCATGTGTAATATACTTAATAACACTTCAATCTACATTTAAGGACTATTATCTTGGGAAACACTTTGTAAATTGCAAATGCATAAGTGCTGCCTGCGAGCTGATAACCTGAGTATTTCTTCCTTCCATTGTAGCATTGTTGTAATAAAAACTCACATGTCAAATACTTTGTTTATAAAAATTTCCCTACAACAACTCTTTGAGTTTTATCCTCTTATGAATACAGAAATGGAGAATGAAAAAGTGGTTCATCTACTTTCATAGAACTAATATCATACCTATATTTAAGTCCAGACCCAACATTGTTTTAATTTTAATATATTGCCCCTTCACAGTTTCACTATTTTTTCCTTTAATAGAAGCAAAACAAGCCTTGTTCTAGAATAAATTATTTTTGGTTACATATTAATATTTTCCAATATAATACATTTAATCTTTCTCAAATGCATGTAATTAAAACATTTCTACTCAAGATTTTGGGGGAAAATTTAACTTCTTAAAAACTCTCCCACAAACTTATGTGAAAATGTTGCCCCTGCATGTTAGGGGGAGGACAAAGAAAGAGGTTCTGACCCATGAACATCTAGTGGTATTGTGTGTTGTAGGGTTTGTAGTATTAAAAAGAAAAAAAGAAAAAGAAAAAAAACTGTACTTCTCAAAACTTTTACTTGAGGCCCTGGAACTCAAATTGTCACAATTTTCATGCAATTTTTTCCCACTTACACAAAGATGAAAGTATGCCAGTCTACATGGAGATTTTCCTATAGCATTAGTGAAAACAAACCAATAATAGAGTTGCTTCATTTTGTGTGTTATAAACCTAAACAGCAAAACCTTTGCACAGATTTTCAGTATCCTTCAGTTCCTTGTTCATATTTACAGAGACTGTAAACTAATTGTTCTAAATGAGTTGGTTTTTGTTCTGGGGAGATAGTGTGTTACAATTGAGGGTGTTTGCTCTGAAATTAGCTGAAGTTCACCTAATGCTCACTATTTGAGAGACCTTATGCAAGCCATTTAACATTGCTGGAACCTCAGTGTCCTCATCTATACAATGAGCTCTCTGGGGTCCCTTTTAATTCTATATCCATGATTCTAGCAGATTTCCTACCTATAATCCTTGCTACCAAGTAAGCTGAGATTGTTGGATGTCTTGAGCTCAGGAATTCTGAGTTACAGGGTGCTAATCCAATCAGATGGATGCCCTATATCCATCATCAACAAGGTGAGCTCCTAGGAATGGAGAAGAACCAGGTTACATAAGTAGGGATAAATCAACCCATTTCAGAAATAAAACCGGTCAAAGGTCTTTTATCAATTAATAGAGGGATGGACCTATCGAGAGTCACTGTTCTTCTAGCATAGGAGAAATAGGGATTCTTAACTTTAAAATCAATCAATTAATTTTGGAAAATCTAGAAAAATCAGTTAATTCATATTGAAAAGTCTACAAATAAGTGATCCACTGTATTAGCAGAATAAGGACCTCCTGGTGTGGTAGCTCTCTCAAGTGATGCAGATCAGAAATATATCCATAATTTATCCTCTTACATCATTACCAAGGCAACCATTAGGGCAAGTCAGAGGTTCAAACACTTGACCCACTCCCCATATGCCAACTATTGTACTCCCAAGGGATGCCGATACCTAATTAAATTGAGTATTATTTAACCAAATAAATTAAAATATAGTAAAATATAGATATGGTTAAGTGATTTGTCCATGGTCATATGACACATTTGTATCAAAGGAAGGATCTTAAGAAAGGCCTTAACTCTAGTTTCATCTCTTTTTGTATTCATCCCATTTCTGTCTCTCACTAATTACCTAATGAACTCAGTACCCTTCGTGGTCACCATAAATATAGATTTAAATGACTATCCAACACTCCAAGAATTATATTTGATAGAGTTTATTAATAATCACTTGAAGTAGAAGGAATAAAAAGGAAATAGAAGTTAAAAAAACTAATTATTTAGCAAAATTAAGACCATGTGATTAAGTTCTCATTGCCCTTTTAAAAAGCCCACTCCACCAAAGCCCCAACAGGAAGACAAGAGAGAGAGAGGCGGGGCTACACCAAACTTATATCCTTCCTACATCAGCATGTAACATGAGGAGGATGGGGTACTGGGAGTTGTAATTTTTAGGGTAACAGATTCTAATTACCCAGTACTCACGAAAAAAACAACACAAAAAACTGTGTAAATAAAAATATCATACATTAAGATCAATAGCTACTTATTTATAGATAATTTAATTTTTTTGCAGTATTTGCCTTAGTATTCCTGATTATTTCAAATTTATCTTCTAATCCTTTGTGATTGCTAATATTTTCAAGTCATATCATTTTTTCTAAATTTAATGCTGTAATATTTCATATTATATCTATATAACTATATGTATCTATTTACCTATAAAAATATAATGTATGTATGTATGTATGTATATGTGTGTGCATGTATATGTATACCTACCTATTCTCCATATTTCTTTGATTTATTCGTACTGACCATATTTATGGTACAATATTCCATAACCAGATTTTTAGAGTTGTTCCATAGTTGTTGGATATTTGGGTTGTTTCAAGGTTGTTGTTTTTTTTAACCATAATGAATAATGCATCTATGAATATTTTTTTGTGAAAAATGGCCTTGGTTTTTCTTTTGATAAACTCTTCAGGGTATAATCCCAGTAATGGGATTTTTGAGTTAAAAGGTATGAACAGTTTTCTAGCTCTTATTGCCAAAATCTTGTTTTCTAAGCATGTTAACATCATGAAAATTTAAACTTGAACTAATCTGTCCATGTGATTTTGTTTTACTTTTCCAACTTTATTTAGGGAAGAATAAGAAAATTGAAGCCAAAAACAATTTTTACTTTACCCTTGAGACTCTAACAAATTATGAGTTCTATATTAGAAAAATGTCTTATTTACAGTCAATATGAAATACCATATTGGGCTGTGGGCTTGAGATGAAGAAGACCTAAGTAGCTAATAGTGAGGCTCTGGGTAAGACATTTAATCTCTCAATTATTCTCTTCCCTCATCTCTTGCGTGAACAAGTTGGACTCTATGACTTCTCATTTCCCTTCTTGCTCAAAATTTATGATTCTTTAATATAATTATATTTTTCTTAGTCTCAATGCTTTTACCTTAAAATATTATAGGCTATATGACAATAGAAACATTTTATATATACATATACATATATATAGTGTGTGTGTATGAAAAATGACCTTGGGTTTTCATGTATATATATTATTTTATTTTGTTAAAATTATTGTATATTATATATTATATGTATTATAAAATTAATTTTTTAAATTAATTACAATTAATTAAATTGAGTTAAAATAAAATGCTACTTTATTATATATTATATACATATAATATATTACATATACACCTTTATTTGCTCATTTATATATTCATATATATCCCTAAGTGTATAGATACACATGTCTATGTGTGTGTATATATGAGCATGTGTAATTGTATTTATGTTCATGCCTATATAAACATATTTGTACATATAAAACAATATAAAGGTATATATATGTGCATATAAAACTATACAGAAACATATATCAATATATGTATACACACACACACACACATATACTTTCCTTGTAACAATTTGGAAACATGTTTTTCACTTTAATAGCCCTAACTGCTTTCAAGGATGAATTAACAATTAACGTTTCTATCTGGGTGTTACATACAAGATGGACATTTAGACTTCAAGGTATAATTTCCAGTAAAGAAAAGTCATTTTATTTCCATCTGCAAAAGCACTCTATCAAACTGAGTCTAACAAAGTTATTATCTGGCTTTTTGCCAAGGTGTAGAAAATAGAAAGGTCACATTTTTAATAGCTTTGTACTCCATAGTAATCAAATTTGTAAGCCTGGAGAAATAAACTACTTGAATATATCAATGCTCCCAGAGCGGGTTTAACCACTGGCATGCTGTTCTCGTGGTACAGTCAGGGTTGTGATGTGGAAGAGGACCGTCTTTCAGGCTTATCGCAGCTATTAGCTTTGTTCGCAAAGGCTTAATGGGCTAAACTACCAGGACCTGGCTAATAAGAGGCAGGTCTTACTCCGTCGGAGCTTGGGAGTCGGCACCAAAAGATCACCATGCCAGTCCAATTTCAGCTCATGGCCGAACAAGATTATGCTATGGTAAACCTGGGGGTACTTAAAGTGTTAATAGCTTACTCAAATCAACACTAATTAGAAAGAACACCTGCTTTAAAAGTCACTTTTGTTCTAGATGACTGCACTGAATTCCTTGAAACTGTAGAATGATTGCTCCCAAGCGTAGCTATAGCCGACTTTCATGTTTTATTCGGAAACTATAGACAAATTCTCCTACGGTAGTGCCAGGTTTGATGAATGTCTTCTACGGATCCATGAGGAAGAAAAGCCAAATCTTGAAGCCATCATTGAGGAAACATTCTTCCTCATTCAACCATAGTAGGGGAAAACAAAAATCTGTTTATGTTCCTGACTTTAGGAAAATTTGGGAAAGAATTTTCAGTTGTTTGACACATCATTTTGGGGAGGTTTTTTTCTTTTGTTTGGTGGTTTGGTTGGATTTTTGGTTTTTTGAGACCTAGTCTCCTTATCCCATCCAGGCTGAAGTGCAGTGGTGATTCATGAACCCATCTCACTGCTAATCAGCACAGAAGCTTGGACAAGCTGCTAGGTGGTACGGTGGATAAATCCCTCTTCCTGGAGACAGGAAGACCTGGGTTCTAATGTGAATACTTAGTAGGCTTGTGACTCTGGGCAATTCACTTAACCTTTGTCTGCCTTGATTTCCTCAAGTATAAAATAGGGATAATAATAGAATCTACATCTCAGAGTTGTATGAATCACAGTGCCCTGGCACAGAGGAGGTACTTAATAAATGATTGATTCCTTCTTTTCCTTCCTATATTTTTTCTCCCTCCCTTCCTTCTTTCTTTTTTTCCCTCCCTTCCCCCCTTCTTTCCTTCCTTCCCCTAGTAGCAGTGATTGCAGGTGTGTGCCACTATATCCAACTCACCGTGATAGTTTCAATTAGACTTGGGCCCAATAAAAATTTGAATGATTTATTATTATATTCCACCCTGCTCTTCCCCATATAGGTCACCTCACAAATAATTTTGTAGCAGGAATCAAAACATTAAATGATTATACAATCATTTTTAATGTTTTGTTCTAAACACATATCAATAGATATGAACACTTGAATATATAAAGAGAAACAGGAAAGATTATACATTAAACCTTGAACTCCTCTTCACAGTCTGTTTTAAAATATATATTAAATTTAACATACTAGTACTAATATTGCCCTGCTGTTCTGCACCCCTTTCTGAATTTCCTTCTGCCAATTTCTGAGCATTTAAAAATTCTTCATTGATGTTCTTTTCTTGCTTATCTCATTTTCTTCTTTTTGTATCACTGTAATGACCCACCAAATCACTCTTCCAGAAATAGAAGCCCTCCCTCGTAACAAAAACATATAGTCAATCAAAAGTGAGAATATGTGCCTCGTCCTGTACCTCTCTACCAAGAGGTGGGAAGCATCATGTTTCATCATTATTCATAAGTCAAAACTGTTTTAGGTCTTCCAAAGTAGATTTTCTTTGGATTATTGTAATGATTGTAAAAATAAATTTCCTTCTTCAGCCCACTTGACTATGAACCAATCATTTCATTGAAGTATACCTAGTTTTCTCTGAATGTATCTCCCATTTTTGTCACTTTTTATGGAGCAATAATCTTCCATTATGTTCATAGGCCACCTCCTTTTGCTTAGCTAATTTTCAGTTTCTGGGCACCCATTTTGTTTTCTTTCCTTGACTACAATGAAAAGTAGATCTGAATAATTCTACAATCCTAAAAGACAAACCCATCCTGAACAACCACAATGTCCATTCTAAACTCTTAGAAGTCTGAGAGGCAAATTAGTGGAAGAGATTGGTGAGGGACAGAAATATTCAATTCAATTCATTCAAGAAGAATTTATTATTTGGATATCATAAGCCAGGGCATATCAAAAGCCCTGATAGATGGTCAGCATATAAAGACAAGAAACATTGAAAACAATGCCTGCCTACAGGGACTTTAGGGTAGGTGAAAGGAGACATTTGGATAAATGCAAAATAATTTGGGAGTAGGTGGTCAGGAAAATAATAACAGCTGGGAAAATGAAGGAAAGCACATTGTATAATTATGCTAAAATGAGATTATGTTGAAGTGGAATAAGATAGTTATTACTTTTAACTGTAGAAGTGAGCCACCATTTTGAAGAAAATTAATAGGAACCTCTTGGCACCCCAGAATTTTCATCATTCATACAAGTCTCTGCTATCCCTTGCTGAATAAATATCATAGGCATCAAGCTGCAATGATGGAAGCCTGTATTTTCAGTTCATTTCAATAGGCAAAGCAAACAGCAAATGGAGATATAATAGAATCATACACTTTCTAAATGCAAAGACCCACAAGAGACCAACTAGTCCAAATAGTCCAGGTCTCTATTCAAAACCATACAGAAATATGTCATTGTTAAAAATCAATCATTTCAAGTAACTTTCTCACACTTTTCTATTTTAGAGCTGAAATTGAGTCCTGAAAACCTTGTTCTTACCTTGTCGTGAAGTGATGGATCTAAGTCTCATTCTATTTATTCAGGAGAGTCAAAAAACATTTTGTAATAATTTCTTTCCCAGCTTGCTACTTGTTCTCTTTTCCTTACTACCTCCCCTGCTTCTCCTAAAATATTTCCAAATTAAAGGAATGCAAGAATTTTTGTTTTGGGCCAGATTAATAATCTGTTCACCTGAGAGTTTTCAAATTGTATTTCTTGGGTTAGAAAGGGAGAGAGGTATCAAAAGTACAGTAGATGTAATGCTTAATATCATTCTGCCAAGTAAAGAATCTCTTTTAATCTCCCTTTTAAAATTCTTTGCATTAAGTATTCTTAACTTTTTTAGTGTCATGGACTCAGTATGCCTAATTAAACCTATGGACCCCTTCTCAGAATGATATTTTTAATGAAATACATTATAAGTAAGATTACAAGGAGAAATATATTGAAGCTATCAAAATATTAATGAAAACAAGTTTATGGTGCCCCCTATTAAAAAACCCCTGCACAGAATAATCATCCACAAATTTCTCCAAACTCTTTTTGAATCTGTCTATGTTGTTTTCCCCTCCACATTTTATAATATCTTTAATTTGTCATATATCCATTTCTTCAAAGTTCAGAGTGTAGGATTTCTCAGTATCTAATCCATAACTTGAATTATTTTTTAGGATTGCAAACACCTACTGTTTCATTTTTCACCTTTCCAAGCTAAAGTCTCAGTCATAAAATAATATAGACTTTTAGATGGGAAGCACCCTGATGGCCATTTGATTCAATTCCTTCATTTTGTAGAAGCAGAAATAGATGCCCAGAAAGGGCAAGCAACTTATACAAGTCAACACAACTATTAAGTTTGGTCCTCTAACTCCCATTCCAGCTTGCTTTCCACTTAACCAAAATTTGTCTTTATATTTATGTATATGATACACACAGATATATATTTATTTGTTAATATCAACACTTGCTGAATATGTACAAATATACAAACATGTATATTCAGTGGTAGTGTTCTTTTCATTTTTCTTGATTTTTGTGTTTTCTTTTTCTTTTTTATTACTTAAAAATTATTCTATTCACATTTCCTCTATTGTCTCTAGATTCTCTCTCTAAATATATATTGTGTCTACACATATATGCACACATCCATATACATGCAAATATGTTCACATGCACATAGACACAAATTATTTTATATATACATATATATAAATATACATAGAAACATATGTATGTGTGACTAGAGATATATCTGTGAGAAGTACCTTCTACTTAGTATTTAAGTTGCATTTACAACTGCTCTTTCTTGACATTTTCAATTTCCACTATATCTTTCTTAAATGTGAGTGCCCCCCCAGATTATTCACAGTACCCTAGATAAAGAAACTTCATTGAATGATACATAACGATCTTATTTCCTTCTCTTAGTTAGAATCACCTCCAATATGTATCATCCACAGTTTAAAACACACGCCTTTTGAGATGTGCAAGTGTTCATTGACTTATGTTTTGTTAATAGAGAATTAAAACAGTAAAAATAAAACTACAGAAATAGTTTGAGGTTTGGGATTAATGAATTATGTCTATCTCTTGTAATTGCTACCCTTGTACTGATGAGTAATGTCAAGACTACTAAACAGGAAAAAATGACAGAAAGTCTGAATTTACAAACCTGAGGTGAAACTAAAGTAGAGATAATGAAGGAAATAGAATAGTATTTGAGAAGAAAGGAAGAAAGGAAGGAAGGGAGGAAAGAAGTTGTACTAAGTACTTGGTTAAACATATAAGTGAAGAGAAGGAACAACCTCTGAAATGGAACAATAATTCCTAGAAAGCGAGTATTGTTTCATTTTTGGTTTTGTGTCCCCAGAAAATAACACAAGCTATGGAACATCGTAAGTGCTTAATAAATGGATAAATGGAAGAAAAGGAGGAAGATCATTTTAGTCCAATGAACAAACATTTATTAAGGTTGAGTCTATGTCAGGTGCCATTTTAAGAGCTGAGAATCAAAGGCAAAAACGAAATAATCTTTACCTTCAAAAGTCATTATGGGTTGTCATGCCTAATGTCCAGTCTCCTGTGCTAAGAATTTCTCTTTACTAAACTTGATGGGTCCTCAGTTGGCAGATCCTATGTGTTACCTGAACCATACTTCAATCCTTTCCATTGTGATTTAACCCACTTGATTTGGGCTTAGCAAAGTGAACCTTAGAGAATCCAAGGTCACCTCTGCTCCATGATGAATAGGACTTTAGTAGAGGTCATTTATAATACTTATAATAGTTGTTGTTAGATCTTGTGAGTGTACTGTTCTATAAACCTAAAAGTTATGTGAGATGAGCAGGTGAGCAGACAACCCTATCTATAAGGGGAGCATATTAGGAAACCAAGCCCATTCACACAGTAAGTAAGCACAGTCAGGACTGCAACCCCAAGTTTTCTTGCTCTAAGCATCTGATTGTTTCCAATACAGATGCTCTACCACATTGCCAGGAAATTCTCTGTCCTATTGTGCTTACAAATGTAGAATTCCCTCTCTGAACATGGGAATAGAGGAGAGAGAAGTAATTAATGAAAGAAAGATGGGATTCTATTGCGGAGCAGGCATAACAAGTCTCCTTGAGCTGGATTCATCTTGGCTAAAACAAAGGCTGGTTCATTCCTTCTTCTCCTTCCACCTAAGTTATCACTCTCCCATCTTCTGTGTCATCAGGAAAATGTATCAATTCCAGAATAGTACAAAGACTTGGATGCATTTGCTAGAAGGGTGCTGAAGGGGAGATTTGGCCAAAAATTCTTATCACTGGATAAGGCAGTATTTAATAGATAATGGGAGAAGTGAAAAGCCTTAGTAAGGCAGATGGAGAATCATAGAGTTTGGGGAGGGAGAGTAGGGAGGAAGTGGGAGGGGGACTTGGCAGGAGTGGAGGGAATCAATTATTGGAAAGGGAATAGCATCTAGACAGGCTATTTCAAAAGGAATAGAAAGTGAATTTCCCTTTTGGATCAAATATACTGCCACTGTCTTAGTGCCTTAAATTATTTGTTCTGAGAGTAAGTTAAAAGAGGAACCAAGTATTACAGATTTCGGCGGCTACTAAGAGTTCAAGGAGATTTATGGGCTTTCAGCTTGCTGAAGGTCCAAGGAGAATAGAAAAAAACATCAGCTACTTTTAATGTGCAGTCATTTCATTCTGGTCCTCTAGAATGGGCTTAGTTAGAAAAACCTATATGTGACCTTTCATAGTTTGACAGACTATTCTTCTTGACCTGCCCCAGGAGGTAGGTTCCCTTCATTAATTTATTCATTCATTCAACAAGCATTTATATAATTATTGTCCTTAATTCCTCCCATCCACATCCTTTGTGTTTTCTTTGTCACTAATAGTAGAGGTTATTCTATTATCACTCCAGTAAACAAACAGAAGAACCTAATAAATTCATCTAAAACAATTGTTAGATTTCCCAGCTTTGTGTCCAGCCACTATTTTTCACACAAGAGTGGCACATTCATTTCACAGATAACAAGCTTTTGTCATGGAACTGGTATGGTTCTAATCTAGTGCCCAATTAATGGGGTAACAATGACTCAACACAAATGAGTAAACCATTATTTCCTTCTTACATGATGGCACATGTATCCTACTGGTACGTGGAAGCTTAGAAATGTCTTGCTTTCTAATAATTTGGGGTCATCCTCCAAACATCTCTAGATGTCATGCCTTTTCAGCCCTTCCAGCCATCTTGTACTTTTCTTCTTTTGGTGTACTTTCTGATTAAGGGACACTGGCTTTCTTGTTTTTGTTTTGTTTTGTTTTTCCTCAAACTCATCACTCCATCTTTAGACTTGCTTTTTCAACAGCTATTCCACATCCTCTAAATAATTTCCCTTTTTATCTCTGCCTCCTGGCTTCCTTTAAGTCTCAGTTCAAATCTCATCTTATACAAAAGACCTTTCCCCATTTTCCTTCCTTTTAGTGACTACCCTGAGAATATAGCCCGTTTACACTATGTATGTTTTGTATATACACAGTTGTTTGTATATTATGCTCCACATTAGAATGTACTTTTCTTTGTATCCCCAGATCTTATTGCAGAATCTGTCACTTAGATCCTTAAAAAAAGGCTTTTTTATAATGATGATTTTCTCCCATTCATTGGCAGCTCTCACATTTGATTAATCATGTCGTCAAAATGATCTAGTTGCCTCAAAGTTAGCAAGCATCAATGTTTTGAACCTGGACTTAAAAAGCAAAAAGCAAGATTAGAACTTTCTCATCTTGAATGTTTTATGAAAAAGATGATAACAAACTCCTATAATCAAAAAATCTTTGAAATGAAAAGGACAATCACTAATCTTAAAGTAAGTTCAAACTTTTCCTAATAGTATGTCAAGGAACTCTGGTGGATGCACTTCTTAATTCACAGACAAAAAGCAAAATGCACTTACTGTACCTGCTATGTGCCAGGTTCTATATGAATCTCTGGAGATACAAAGAAAGACAATATGCAAGTAACTATGTACTTTTTTCATCACCTTTTCAGTCCTTCTGATTCCAATACAATTGTAGAAGTTTGGCAGATTTAATTTATTTAATAACATTTATCAAATATTTGCAAACTGAATTTTTATTGAAGGAAACCACATTTTTCTTTACTGAGGGGAACACATATACTGAAATCATAGTTAGGGACATTTCTTTCATTGTAAGATAACTTGGCTTTTAGCCATCATCTTTTTGTGCATTTTATCCTTGATATATAGGATGTGATGCAAGGTGGCAGCATGTCAGAAAAGACAGAGGACTGGCCTTATAGTCGAGGAGACTTGGGTTCATGTCTCACTTCTGGTACATCGCTGGAGGCAGGTCACAGCCTCTCCTTTTCTCTAGGCAATAATCTAACCCTGAGTTACAGACAAGTTATTGATCTGAATTGGTGGAGGGTATTGCCATAGCAGTGAGGGAATTGAGAGGATTAGAACAGTCATTTTATCTTTCTCTGGGCCATAGAAGGAGAATACTAAACTGACGAAATCACAGATGTGTGTAGGTGTACCCACAAACAAGCACATATGTGTGTGGTTACAAATGTGTATGCATAGCCACATGTTCATATATAAACATGTGCATTCAGACTCATCTATAAATGCCCGTGTAGAGCTGCTAATATATAAAAACACATGATTGAAAACTTCGTGTATATATCATGAATGCACATGTATACATGTAATGAATATATGAATGAAAAATATAGTGTTTCCCAAATTTAAAAGTACCATAAAGTGTCAATTTTTATGCTAGCCTTTAAGAATTAATGGTTATCTCTATAACCAGATGAATGTGAAGCTTAGTTAATGAACACGTAAATATGTGGAAAAAAAATCTGAAGTCTTCTAAGCATCAGAAACACAAATACAATATAGCCCTAGTCCTCTAGATACTTATATTTTAAAGCAACAAATATACAGGGTTGGTGGCTGAGAGAGGATACTCTTGATTTGGAAGTTTATAGAGATAATGAGTGGAACCATTGGAAATATATTTATTGACAAACAGAGAGAGGGAGAGGGAGAGAGAGACGGAGGGAGGGAGAGAGAGGGAGAAAAAAAAGAAAAAAGAGAGAGAAAGAGAGAGAGAGAGAGAGAGAGAGAGAGAGAGAGAGAGAGAGAGAGAGACATAGAGAGAGAGACAGAGAGACAGAGAGACAGAGAGAGAGTGAGTTTGTGTCTCCCTAATCAATAAACATTTATTAAGCACCTACTCTATGTCAGGCATTGTGCTAATCACTGGAGATCTAATTAATAAAAAGAAAGATAATTCCTGCCTTCTAGGGGCTTACAATCTAATGGGGATCCAAGGAACCGATGATGAAAAAGGGACTATCCACCTCTACAGAAAGGACTGATAGAGTCTTAATGCAGATTTAAGCATACTATTCTTCATTTTATTTCCTCTTTGAATTTTTCTCTTGTGGAAACAATATGTCTTCTTTCACAAAATGATAAACATGAAAATATATATTGTATTACAACACATGTACAACTTATATTACCTGCCCTCTTGGAGAGGAGGGAAGATGGTGAGAAGGAAAGGGAAAAAATAGGTGGCAAAATGTCAGATAATAATTCTATTGGAGGATGAGGTGAGGAGACAGCACAGAAAAAGAGGCCAGAGAGCAGGAGGGAGGGCAGGAGGGCAGGGGATGGGTGTGTTGACCAAGGGTACAAAGGTTGGGAATTGAAAGCAGACAGAGCAACAGATATGAAATAGAATGAACTGAAAATCCATTGTCTGCCCTCTAAAAGGAGTTGGTACTCCACTCTCTAGCCCTCCAATCAGAGAGGAGAAGCGACTAAGAGTGCTGTCAATCAAGGCATGTTTTAGCAGTATGCTTTGATGCAGAAGTGCTGAGCTTATCCAGGGAGGGGCATCTTATTCTTGGAGTTGAAACCAAGCAGGGTAGCAGATGCAAAGTAAATAGGTAGATATACCAATATAACTATTCACATGTTAAAAAAAAAATATATATATATGTGTGTGTGTATATATATATATAGAAGAAGTGACTATATAAATTTAAGCATATATATTAAATATAATACAGTATTATATATATGCTTAGAAAAACACACTCACTTCATAATGTGTTTGTGCATAAATATGAGATTTAAACCATTACAGAATTAAGGTATTTTTTTAAAAATAATAATAGCTAGCATATAGCACTTTAAGATTTATAGGATATAGCACTTAAAGTACTAGGTAGTATTTTAATATAATAATTTGTGTTGCAAGGATGTTTGAAGGGCAGGTGGGCAGCTGGAAGGAGTAAGAGAGGCTTGTGGGAAATAGAACTGGAGAGAAGGAACTTCATCTTTGGTCTTGGTGCAGGACAGAGGACTTTACCTCACCTCAATATTCAACATTTGGATACCTGGGGGGATTCCCTTTCTTTCCCTTGTGCCTTGAAGACCTAAAAGTGTTCCTGTTTTCTCCTAAACAACACCAAAGAGGCTGGTTAGGCATCTGCAGCAGCTAGAGTGGTCTTTAGACCTGGAAAGCTCACTGAGCCATCAGCCTGAACACATTCTACCCTATTCTGTACCAGCTAAAGAGAGATACTTGCTACCTGTCATTAGATTAGGTTAGCTGATAAAAATAGAGGAAGAAGAACATTTGAGGCCAAAGTCATTGGCTTGGCATAGGCCAGAGATCCCAAACTTCTTGTGTGTTAGAATAGGGTTTCCTGATCCCACTATCCTATTCTTTCCTTGATCCTGACATAATAAACCACCCCTTTTTGAGAGAGATGCAGTCAAATTAAATTTCCTTGGGAATTCTGAAGTGGGCTAAGGGATTGAGGGGAGAATTTGGGGAGACAATTCTATTAAGCTTTGGTTGAGCTAAACCTGAAGATGTCTGCCATTGTTGTATCCCTGACAGGAAGCTGGGTTCAGAGGGGACTTTTAGGGGACCAGGCCATTTGTTAAGCTCTGGCAAACAGTCTATACCAAACCCCCAAAATTCCTCTATCTGAATGCTGGTTTCTGTCTATCTCTTTTCTCAATGTCATCACAGAGATAAACCCCTTGAAGCTCTCGGTGTTAGGGAGGAGGGAAGCCCAGCCAATCTCAACACACAAACACCCAGTCTTTCAAACTAACTCACCATTGGGTTTCTCACATAAGCAATTTAACACTAGGAACTGCTTAAGGAAGTATTTGAACTTTGCCCTTCCTGACTCCCTTGTTCTTTCCATTGTGCCATCAAATTTACAAATAGTTGCCCTGTTCTGTGATTTTATGTGCATTCATCTTTTTTTTTATTAATTTCTGGATTGAGTAACTGGCAAAGATAATGTTCAACAGAAATCTAACCTGATGATATTGTCCTCATGCTTTGAGTATCATCAAATGGCTTGTCCAAAATCCAGATGTTTTACATTCATTCAAGTTCTTTGCATCTTGCTATTTTACCTAGAAAAGCTTTCCCGACATTCTCATAGTTCTTAAAGTCAGCTCCCCCTCAATGTCTCATTCTGTGATGACTAAGAAAGAAAATTCCCCAACCCTCTTTCTCAACATCAACTCAACCTGCTGAAAGTCGCTTAGGTAAACCTTAGGTAAGACCTATCCCTAATAGGAACTCTTAGGAAGGAGAACATGGACTGTTTATAGATATAGAATATGTAACATAATTTACACTCTAACCTGGGTGAAGAAGGGACATGTGCTAAGGAGATGCTAAAACCTTGAGAATATAACTTCCTTTTTTCTTTAGGGATTCCCATATCCAGAAATACAGCTCTACTAATATGGTAGTCAGACATTGATTCAGTGCTGCCTCAAAGGGATTTCTGCATTCACTGCAGTTTAGGTGTTTGAGGGTGCCCTCCAGGTCCTCAAAAGTCTCATATCCCAGTAACAATCCCAGCAGAAAAAGCTAGGTTTATTAGAGGTGACCAAAAGTCATTCCAGGTGCCTTAACTGCAAACCAATTTAAGACAGGACTGTGATCATTAATTGCTACATATTACATTTTATCACTGGGCAATTTAATGTCTCTGACCTGTTGGGCATACTCATAAAAGAAAATCTTTGGGAAAAAAAAAGGAAAGAAAAAAAAAAGAAAAAAGAAAACAGGCAGTCATTAAAAAAAAAAAACCCACCTTAGTAATCTATTTGAGTTTGTGGCTGCCCATGCTTGAAGGTCTCTGGATACCTTTGCCTAAATAGCTAAAAACAAAATTATAATAAAGGGAAGCATTATTGAGTTGATCTGAAGGCTCCCTCTGAAAATTATAATGAAAAGGGCAGAGCTAGCACTGCTGAGCTGCCCTGCTATTAACTGCTTGCCTCTAAATGCTGGAGATGGTTATTTAAACCAGATACCTGGAGTAGCTGTTCTCTAATAGTATTCATTGTAATGACTCTGGACATGAGGTGTAAAAATCTCATTACTGCTACCAAGCTACCCCCGTCCCCGCAAATATAATATATTGACTTTGGCAATACCTCCACGCCTTATCAAGTTTGTGAAATCAAAACGAACTAAAAAAAGGGGGGGGGGGCTTTCTGAAGGATTTCAGTGAAAATTCCATAGAATTGCTTTATTAATGCCCCCTTTTTGGGAGATTAGGTCATTCCGTCTCTGTAAACTGGGGCATTAAAATAATAACTGTGCAACAAATAGCAAGCAAGCCTCGGGCTCAGAAGGCAGCGATTTCACTGGAGAAAAGAAACGATGAACCCCTAATCATACAGAATCCAAATAAATGTCATGTTGGTTGTGCTTGTCCTCTGCTCTCTCCGGCTTCATTGGGAGCAGAAGGGCAGGAGAGGAAAGGCAGAGCCCAGTCCGTCCGCCGCTCAGAGAGGTGACCCTGAAATCGCGAGAACAAAACAGATGAGAGGGGCCAAGTGAGAGCGCTCACCTTACTCACTCGCGCTGCCTTTGCCATCACAGATTTCTCTCTCTCTCAGGACCAGGACAGCAAACGGTTAACTAAAGGAGACAAAACCCACTGTGACCAGCAGGTCTCTGTGCAATCATCAGTAGAACTAGCTATTATAGCCAATTTAATAGCTTGAAAATGAACTCATTAGTGGTCTTTTATCAGTGGAAGAAAGTCTATTAAATCCGGATGTGTGAAGAAGCAGTACAGAGGCTCATTTCCATCCCACTTGTGACCTGAACAAATCAGAGAAATGCTTCTCAAGTAACCAGGGTCAGGCTTGACTGCAACATGATATTTCTGACGCCCGGCTCCTAATGTGTCTTTCCTTCAGGTTTCTGAGGCAGTTAATTTTAATTTACAGTGTGGTGGGGTGCTTTCCCCGCTTCCCCTGCCCTACCACGCCATCCACAAACACATGCCCCATCTCTAGGGATGGCCGAAAGAATCTACCATGAAGTTGGCTGGATTTTTAATGTGTCGTGGAATCACACAGTCCCGACAAGCTGGGATTATCAGCCGCTACTCCCAGCTTCCAAGGGGGCTTAAGATAAGGCATTCAGAAATGAGTCTAGACAGATACCTTGATCCCTGGAACTGTCAGTAAAAGAGTGCTCATATTTAGGGCAGATTCACCTGTTTTGTTTTGTTTTGTTTTGATTTTTTTTGGTGATAATTAAAAATTACTTGGACTAAGGGTTAAGTATAATCACATGTGAGTTGACTTTTCCTTAACCCTTGGGCTGGGGAAAAGAGGCAGCAGAAATATGAGAAATGCCCTATTAATGTAAATTCTTTGGAATACACCTCTCCATTTTTCTTTCCTGTCCTTCCCCCTCCTCCGTGGTTCTGTTTTTGTCTTGTCTTACATGCCTCCTATTATTCCCTCTTTGATTCAGTAAATTTGCCTCACTAAAAAGAATATAAATGACTTGGAGATGAGAACCTTTTCTTGGATTTTTCTGGGAGAACCCCATAACACCTGTCACAGGCCAAGGCGTGTTACTGTAATCCAATAAATGTGTTTATAAGATCATATTTCCGGAGCCAGAAGGGAGCGGAGAGGTCATCAAGACATCCAACCCCCTCGTTTTAGAAGTGAGGAAATTGAGGCACTGATAAACTGTTGACTTGCCCAGGGTTCCCCAGGGGATAAGTGCCTAAGGGAGGAATTGAACTGAGACCTTCCTTCCTTAAAATCCAGAGCTCTTTCTACTCTATGTCACTGTTATTTTAAAGGGTTGGTTTGGTGTTGAAGAAGGAGTGTAAGAACACAAAATCAAAAATTGTGAACTAGAAGAAATCAGAGACCATCAAATCCAACTATCCCATTTTATAGTTAAGGAAACAGAGGTTAGAGACATGAATGGTCTTCTTCAGGGGCACACAGCTAGTAAGTGCCAAATATAGATATCCTCAGTGCTTTATTTCAAATATCAAAGTTCCTTTGATTATAAAGAAATCTGGGTTCAAAAACTACCTTTTTTGTCCAATCATGACTCTCTTTAGAATCTTGACTTGATGTAGATATAGGCCTTAGTTGCATTCTAACTTTGGCTGATTCTAAACACATAATGAATTGATTTTTAAAGTAAATTCACACAAACTTTTCTTTTTCCTCCTTAAAACTTATTAAAGTTGATGTATATAGAGAAGTTTTTAACTAAATTCCTTGCTTTATTTTGCCTTATAAACTCAGTTTTTTGTGTTAATTTTTTTATTCTTTTCTGGTATGGCTTCATCTATGAAGTAGAGATTCCCTTGGCCATAAGAAAGGTAAATTATGAGCAACATGGTTGACCAAAAAAGGCAACATGTCAATGGGGATAGTGTGCTTAAATTTAAGATTAAAAAATACTTGGGTTACAACCTCACATCTGGCATATATCTCTGTGACCATGGTCAAATTACCCTTTTTTATCTTCAGTTTCCTCATGTGTAAAATGGGCATAATAACTAGTATATATCGCCCTCTACTCTCATTTCCCCCATTATTTGGAGGCCCAATGAGATAAAGCAACTTTGAAAGATCTAAAGCATAGAAATGTTGGTTATTAATATTATTAGAATAAAGGCTTCAGGAAAAAGAACAAAAGAAAGAACCTGGGAAGCTTAAATAGATAGCTAGCAGGGAATAATTCACAGTTGACCATGCTTCCCGAAAAGATCAAATTTAAACATTTCATGTTATCTCTCTATAAGATATCCTTGTCTTATTCAATTGTTAAACAAATTATTGGTAGACATAATGAAAATTAAAATATTTAAATAGCAAAACATTTCTCTCTTTTTTGGTTAAAGAAATACATTTTTATCTCATGTATTATTCAATTCATCTGCCCTTGGAATTTCATCTTTATTTTCAATATATCTTTAAAAAAACCCTTACTTAATGTCTTAAATTGATAGTAAGTGTAGGTTCCAAGGCAAAAGAGCAGTAAGGGGTAAAGAAATGTATTGTGACTTGCCCAGGATCACCCAGGTAGGAAGTGTCTGAGGTCAGATTTGTTCAATGACTCTTTATAATTGTCAATCCCTGTTTAGATTAGCTAAATATATTAAAGCAAAGTCCATTGCCACTTTTTGGCAAAGCAGTCATGTCTCTTTGAAAAATTATTATGGCATCAACATTGAAGAATTCTCACTTCAATGAGGATAGATTGAGGCCCAGAGCCTGATCCTCAGGGGTATTTCTCTAAATACTTTTCAAATGCAATTCATAGAGAAATAACATGGAACCTGCATGGGATAATAATAACAATAATTTGATTAGTGACTAGCAAACCTCTGAAGATTTATTCTAAGTAATTAAGCAAAAGAAATAAGCTACACAAAAAACCTTGTAGGCTATCCAGTTCAGAAACCAGGATAATATTGGCCTGGATGGCAAAAGGAATAGAGGGGAGAGAGAGTCAGAAGTCTAGAGAGACAACAGACAATGAAAATTACATAGATATACCCACAAGAGAGAAGACAAGTCTCTGGTATTCTATTTTGATTGTAATTGGTTCAAGCTCATTTTAAGGTGAGGAGATTTCCATCATCTGGTATTTTGCCATAAGGCAAATTCTATATCCTCCATCAAGGTCACTCTACTAGATAAATCATTTTAGTCCTGTAGATAAAGAGTTCACTCTCTTTTCTTGGATTTTTCCTGGCACTTTGTTTATATATCTCCTATGCACTTTGTTTTTTAGTGTTTGTGCACATGGTTTAACCACTCTGTCATCAATCATCTTATCTCCTCTGTTAGACCATAAGTCATTTGAATCTAGGGATGGTGTCTAACTTATCTTGATTTCCCCCTATGTACCTAACAAGAGTATCTTGAATCTCTTCTTCTGGTTGATCCATATAAAACCAACCAGTATCAGCACTGGTCTTGGAAAAACATTATTTGTCCTGTTTTGTTTTGTTTTGTTTTTTAATTTTGCTTCAGTCTTCTAAATTTTAGCAGCTAGATTAGGGAAGTCAACAGTGTAACATGTTGAAAAGACTAAGACTAGACTGGAAGGTGAAAGGATATGGTCAAAGTATATACAGTCATTAAAATTATGCATTGAATGAGCCCAGATTTGTTTTCCTCTGTCCCAGTGAGTGTATCAGACCTGTTTGAAACTTGAAAGAGATCAGTGGAACAAATAAAAAGAAAGCTTTGTTTTCTACACTGGGGATTCATTTATGACCTTTATTCCTGCTAAATGGGTACAGGATAGAGAAACAATG
Organism: Gracilinanus agilis; assembly: GCF_016433145.1. NCBI lineage: Eukaryota > Metazoa > Chordata > Mammalia > Didelphimorphia > Didelphidae > Gracilinanus > Gracilinanus agilis. The sequence goes on from NC_058134.1 coordinate 83,571,540, forward strand.
AGTGCCCAAAATGGAATGACTCATTCCCTTTTAAGGTCAGGTCAGGGAGGAACAGGAAGAACGGGTCCCAACCTTTTCTCTCCAAAGACATGGTTACTTAAGCGAGAGTAACTCTTCTGGGTGAGTTCTGTTTTTGTATTGCTTCAGCTTCCTCTCTAGTAAAATAGAGATAATGAGAGCACTTGTGTCACTGAACCAATAGGATCAAATGAATTAATATATGCAAAGTGCTTTTGCAAACTTTCAAAAGCATTCTGTTAATGCCACAGTGGATAAAGCACTGGGTTTACCATTGTGAAGACTCATCTTCCTTAGTTCAAATCAGGCTTCAAATTCTTACTAACTGTGAGACCCTGAGCAAGTCACTGCTTGCCTCAGCCTATAAAATGATGTAGAGAAGGAAATGACAAACTGCTCCAAGATCTTTGCCAAGAAAACACCAAATAGGAACAAGATGAATTGGACATGATCCACTGAACAACAACACAACATTATTATCTGAAAGGCAATATGGCGTAGTGGAAGGAGTACTGAAATAAAACTACTTTTAAAGCCTATCCTGACTCCTTTTAGCTGTTCAGCAATGGGCCAGCTGATTTACTGATTTGAGTCTCAGTTTCCTCTTCTGGAAAATGAGATTAATACACAAGGTTATTTCAAGATCAAATGATAGAGGGCCTATGAAATGACTGAAAGAGATCAGTCTAGGAATGAATATAAAGAAAGCAATGCTTTCTACAGTGGGGATGCATTTGTGACCTTTATTCCTGCTAACTGGGTATAGAATAGAGAAACAAAGAGTCCCCAAAATGTAATGACTCATTTTCTTTTAAGGTCATGTCAGGGAGGAATACGGAGAACAGATGTTTTAATAAACTATGTAAATGGCATGTGTAACGCCATTAAAATACCATATAAATATCAGCTACTATTATTACTCCAGCCAATTAACAATAGTGAGCATTTTTATAGTGCCTTAAGGTTTACAAAGGAATTTACAGATTTATGATACTTAAAACAACCCTGTGAGGTAGATGCTATTATCATTCCCATTTTACAGATGCAGAAAGTGAGATAGAGGGGTTAAATGACTTTCCTAGAGTAACTCAAATAAGTAGCTGAGACAGGATTTGAACTTAGGTCTTCTTGGCAACACTGAATCTACTCTGCCCCATATTGTACATGCTCAGGGATATCAGCAGTCCTACATGGCCACATGGTATTCCTTCAATCTGCCAATCTTCTCATTTTTAGACTCACCTACCCTTTAGAATCACATTTGCGATTTCTCAAACTTTTAGCCTTCATTGTAGGGTTATTTGAAGAGAGAGCTAGGATTATTCTTACTCCAGCATTCATCCTGTGAGAAAAATAATAAACTTTTTCTTCTCTCCTTAATTAGAAATTATAAAGATAGTACCTTACAGAATTCCTTTTCCCCAATTCCTCAATTCATTGTTTACCCACAGCTGCTCCCTTGCACAACAGTATTCCAATGGGATGTAGAGGTAATTATGAAATATTATTTCCCACACACCAACCACAGCAGAGATTCATTCACTCTACAGAGTTAGAACTAGTCTTAACAGGCTATAAATTTGCATGTAAAATGCCTGTGGGCTCTGACCAGCACCTATAAGGGCATACTTAGAGCCATTTCCATTTAACAGGGTTAACAGATGTCCTATTTTTGTATCTGAAAGTCTTTTCCACCTTGCCAACAACATTAAACTTTCTCAAAGGAAAACGAGAATATGGATGAAAAATAGCGTGCACACTGATAACGTACTGCCTCCCCTTCCCAGGTTCTCATCCAGCTTGTCCTGGCCAGGACTAGAACATGGTCACCTATCCCCTTGAAAGAGAAACTGTCATTCCTAATTCATTTATACAGGGCCCTTAAGGTGCTGTTAGCAAACCGAAAGAGCTCTAAAGCAAAATTAATCTAGTCTGACTGAAGCAAACTAGTTTTTCTAAAAGCTATAAAACATTTTGAGAGAGGTAGGTCACACTGCTATCCAGGCTCATGTCCAGAACCACCTGACACTTCGATGCTAGGTATATGTTTGATGTGCCCAAAGAAAGGGAATAACAATGATAGCCCACTTTGGTAGAGTACTTTAAGGCTTACCAAGTACTTTCCTTATAGCCTTTTAGGTAGGATTTTAGTCCCATTTTAGTGATAAGGAAACTGAGGCAACAGAGAAGCCAGCTTCTTGATTCCAGGGATAATGCTCTCCACAATAATGTTTTCTATTATCTTTTTGCTCAAGGTCTGACACTGACATGCCATTAGTTACCTAAGTGGGTAGAGAAAATACTATTTTCAGAATCAAATTCAAATTGATCCAAGGCATCAGAAGTTCTTTATATGCTAGGCATTTCCTTGATAACAAAAATGATAATAGTAATACTAATAACTCCTATTTATAGAGTAATTTAAAGTTTACAAAGCACTGTATCCAGGCCATTTCATTGGATTGTCTTCACAAAAACCCTAGAAGGTAGATGCTATTATTACCCCCATTTCACAGATGAGGAAACTGGGGCTGAAAGAAGATAAATGACTGAGGCCAAGGGTCTGAACAGAATTAGGACTGGTCTTCTTGACTCCGAGTCCATCACCCCTTACTCATTGTGCTTCCTAATAGCCTCTCTCCAAGGATCTCACCAGATCCCAGAACACATTGCAAATTCTGATTGAACTCTTGCAAGAATTTTAGTCAGCCCAACACAGAAGACAATGCTGCAGCCCTGTATAACTTGGAGGGTGCAGAATAAGTGATTGTCTTGTACCAAGGAAGTAAACTTAACTTTTCTGCTCATATAATCCCATCAATTCAGAGCAATAGCATGCAAAATGCCAAGTGAAGGGAGAGCAAACTCTGTTAGTTGAAGACAACTCAGTTGCCACATATTCAGGTCCTCATATTTCTCCCCCTTTCCTATTTGTGAAGTAGTGTTCTCCTGGTGCACTAATTCCAGTGGAGTCTGAAGAGAGAGTGGTGTGCATTTCTCTCCCTGCATGATCTTTATGCCTGTGCTCCAGAAGGCATGCTTCTCTGAAGTATGAGCCTAGCAAAAATAGCCATTGATGACTCTATGCCTTAGGTTGCACAGAACGTTAGGAGCATCTACTCATATCTTCAGTAGATAGCAAAGTCTTTTATTGAAGGCATGAAATCCTTGGTTCCATCTTGGTTAGTGAAATAATAGATATGGATTAAAATTATGGGACCATAGATCTAGACCTGAAAGGGTCCTTGGAAGTGATCTAGTCCCCATTTTGCAGATGGAAAGAAAAAAAGTGGTCTAGAGAGTTTAAGTGACTTGGCCACTCTAACACAGGCACAGTCAAAATTTGAACCCAAAACTTCTGCCTGAAAATCCAGCACTCATTCCACAGCCTATGTTGGCTGCTCCTTTTTTTTGGCTTAAACATAATTTCCTGAGGAGGCTGGGAAAGATTATGGAAAGAGCATTCAAAGGGAAGTCAGATTTGACTTCTGACATCAGTTCTCCCCCTAACTAGCCTTTTGACATTGAGAATATCCCTGGTTTCCTCTGTCTTAGTTCCATCAACTAGGACTTATATTGTCTAATCTCTAATAAATGTTCAAATTTTAACATCCAATGATGGTTAGGATGGAATCCTTCATCTCCTCTCAATATTTTTAGCACAAAAAATGTTTCCATTAGTAAAAATTTAAGACATCAAAGCAGGAGTGTTTGAGAGTAATTTTTCCAACCAGGTTCTTGTTCTTTTCTCCAAATGACACTAGACAGGCACTATGCTATGTTGCCTATGCATAGGGCCAGCCCTGCCTAAGGACAGTAATTTCAGTCCAGGAAAGACTGAAAAGCCAAAGACAGTAAGCCATTGTCAAAGGTCTGGGCAGCTTGTTAGCCTTTGATTTACTGTGTCATGAAGTGCCCTGGCCCATCCCAGCTAGAAGAATGACTGCCATTCTGCCCCAGACACTGCCCTACTTGTCACCTCAACTCAGTTCCCATACTAATTTCTCCAAGAATCTATCTTCTTCTTCACCCGTGACTCCACCCTGGGTTATTTTTATCCAGAAGACAGCTACAATCAAGGTGCACTCTTGAAGAAGCAGCAGGGGCAGCTGAGGGTCCAAATGCCTATTGTGATGGGATTGGGTGTCCCAGTAAGACCCAGGCAAGCTAACAGTGATAGGTCCTGACCTTCAGGGACGAAGAACAGGCATCTCCTCTTTCTTTCCATGATGATGAATTGAGAAACAAAAGCATAGGAAAGGGAAGCAAAATATCCTCTCTCCCATTCTTTAAAGGACCTTTGCCGAGGAATTGTTTTGAAACTTACCTCCTGAAGATGGGGACAGTTCATTCAGGGCAGGAAAACACTTATAAAATACAAAGTATCGTGGGGGAAAAATGATGCTTTTTTAGTGGACCTGATATTCTGGGAATCCTGGGTGACTAAACTACCTTTGGGGAATGAATAAGTCAACCAAGTGAACTGAATTGCCCATAAAGGATACTCACCAGGATACCAATTAGTTAATTATCTCAAAAGCATTAATAGCCACACATGGGTGAGTAGCACTTCACCCTGGGGTTAGTTTAATAATCCATCACTTCATTGTTATCACTTGGCACATGATGACCAAGGTAATGCAGATCAGAACCTTAGGCAGTTCCAATCCTTTTTTTTTCATTTAGGTACTTTTTGCTCAGTGTACATTGGGTATTTTAAGAGGAATAAAGGGCAACTGGACAGCTGATTTCTCTTGTTTTTCCTACTACATCTTTGGGTAAAGGGGGACTCAAATCCCATTGAGTTCAATGGAAAAATACTAGGCACTGATGAGAGAAGAAATCTAAGGGGAAAAGCTATTGTACCTACTGCTTTCTCACATCTAAATTATTAGTTTATTATTTTTTTTAATTCAGGGGTTGTGAGAAAGAAGAGAACCTCCTTTTAAAATTGTTTATAGTCTCTTCTTACAGAAGGGAATATTTCCATTGTCATCTCTGGGGGTCCATTGGAGTGGACTCCTATCAGATTTTTCTTGATCACCTAGAAGAATCACCTAAGCCCAGAGACCCACTCGTGCTTTTTCTCATGCAGGCTGGCTCCCAGGGAAATACCATGCCAGTGTTCCACAGATTTCACTGGATACCAGTCAGTTTCTTCTGGGTAAGTAAAAAATAGTGACATTCATTTACCTCTTAGTTTGTGATATTCCCCAGAGAGGTTTTCTGGTGTTGTGGAAAGATTGTTGGACATAGAGTCAGTGTATTTGGGTTTGATTTCTGACTGACACCCATGTTTTATTTTGGACAAATAATCTCATTGGGATGCAGTTTTCTTATCTGAGAGGGAGAGAAGAGAGAGAGAGAAAGAGAGAGAGAAAGAGAGAGAGAAAGAGAGAGAGAGAGAAAGAGAAAGAGAGTTAGAGAGTTGGTTTAAATATATTTTGAAGAAATTTTGTGCTCCAGAGATCTGTGACTCTGCCATTGGTTTAGTTTCTACTAATATGTAAAATCAACTTGTAGTTTCCTATGGATGAATAAAATGCTAAAGTTATAACTTTTGCCTTCCCTCCACAATGCCGGCTTCCTTTTTAAACTCAGGGTCACTAAAGTCTAAGATTTGGCAATCTTTCACAAATGGGATACACTGTACTATCTTTCTTTGTGAATGGAGAATTTAGTGACCATATGTTAGCATCAGGAGTTAAGCGGTGGCAATGAGCACCATGATTTCTTAGAGCAGGAAATCGAAGTGAGGAGGTGAGCATAATGTTAGCAAGCTGTCATTGACCAGCAGCTGAAATCATTTTGCCATTTCTGCCAAGTATGTGGTGATTTGCAATAGTTGCATGTTATTCAGCTTGGTGGTGTAGTAGCTAGAATTCTGGAATTGTAGTCAGGAATGCCTGGGTTGTCATCTTTCCCTAGAAATTAGGTTTTGCTTGACCCTGAGAAAGTCTCCAAATCTCTCCAGCCTTGGTTTTCTTATTCATAAAGTAAAATAACACCTTGTTCATAGAGTCAGTTTGAGGAATGATTGAGATTTAAGGCTTTTGAAAGCAAGGACTATCTTTTGCCACTTTGTGATGCCCATATTCAGTGCCTGGCACAAAATGAGTGGTTAAAAAAGGTTTATTGTTTGATTGATTCTTTGTTTTTTTCATTATTAATCAACATGGATTTTCTCTCTTACTCTCCCCCTCTCCTCATTTCCACATGTCCCCCTTTCTACTTCCTCTTCCTTTTCTCTATTCCTTTCCCCCTTCACTCTCTCCTCCTTCACTTGCCCAATACTCTTTCCGTCATCTTCCCTCTCTCTCCTCTTCCTTTGTCTCACTTCACCCCGATCCTTTCTCTCCTAACCCTTTCTCGCCTCTCTCTCTTGCTTTCTCTCTCATCTAACAGAATGTGAAGAATCTTACTGTTTAAATAAGCATTTGCTCACTTTAGAGTTTGGGCTTAGCAGCTGGTTGTTACCTTATGTGTAGTTTTCCTGCTTTAATTTAATGGGCTTTCATTCATTAGAATATTGTCTACTATGCAGCACACCTGTTCCTACTAGTGTTACTGTGATTTTTGCATAAGCCTCTATTTTGATTTAACATAGTGTTGGGGATTTTTTTGATATATCTATATTTTTAGATCATATATGATATATATTACATATATTTCATATAAATTTGATCTATATTCTCATTTTAGCATATCAAATTTTAGAGTAATATATAATATATAATAATTGCATATACATAATAACTCATTGTATATTATATAACACTTACATTATATTATAATTATTATATAACAATTATATATAATATGAGGTAATAAAAAACAATAAATTTTATAACAATTTATCATTTATTATTAATTCAATTTCCTAATGATTTTAGAGATAATTAAGAATACTTTTTATTCCATTTATGATTATGTTCAGTGTTATATAAGTAGATTTGATCCAGATACTTACCTCTTACAAAACATTTTCAAAAATTTCTCATGTTTCCTTTATTGGCAAACAGAGAGATGTTAATAGGATAATTAGCTAAACTTGGAATTGGTGAAATTATCAAACCTAATAATAATAGTTACTCATTAATAAGTTCATGTTAACTTTGAAGGAAATCATTATTAGAGTCCCCTAAGCATCTGTCTCTGGCCTATGCTATTTAATACTTATTATTAATAACTTTGGGGAAGCTAAGTGGTGTAGTGGAGATAGGATTGGGTCTGAAATAAGGAAGATATGAATTCAAATCCAGTTTCAGACACTTACAAGCTTTGTTACCCTTGGCAAGTCACTTAACTCCTCTTTGCCTCACTTCCTGTAAAATGGGAAAACAATCAAGAAGGAAATGGCAAACCACTCCAGGATCTTTGCCAAGAAAATCCAACGGGGTCACAAAAAAACCAGATATGCCTGAATGACTGGAAAACAATAATCACTTAGATAACAATTTAAATGACTTTATTTAAAATATTTAACAGAAAATTCTACATGTAAAATATTTTACAGAAGACAAAACTGAGCATGCCATCTAACAGATGGGAGAAAAAATCCCAAAAGATCTTGATAATGGACTAAGCCTAATAAGTTTAAATTTAATGGAGATTAGTGTAGTCTTTCACTTGATTCAAAAATCAGCATCAGAAGTACAATTTAAGGAGGCATAATAATTTCCTCAGGAAAAATATGTAAAATTTTGGATCTTTTACAAGGTCAAAATGTGTCAACAGTGAGATATCACACCTACCTTTTCCTCTGCCCCACCCTGCAAAAATATGAATGTAATCAAATTGAATTAAGAAAGGGAACCTATATAATGAAATGAGAATCTTCCATATTCTATCCTAGCCAGTCCACATCTAGAGTTTTGTGTTCAGTTTGGGGTGCCACATTTAAGAAAGAACACTGAGGACAATTTGGTGTGGGAATAATAGAATACTAAGTGAAAAAGGAACTAGAATAGCAAGAGCTTCTATAACATTCCATAGGATCAGTGGGAGGAAGTTAGGATTAATCTCTATAGACCTCAATTTCCCTTTCTTTATTTTAAAGGAGTTAAACTAATTGGAGTCACCACCTGCTCTAAATCTGACCTGGTCTAGGTAAAGTGACCTTCTTGCCATTCCCCATAAATGATACTAATCTCCTGTCTCCTATAATCTCTAGTTTCCTTCAAAGTTCAACTTAAGCATCAATTTCTTTTCTTTAAATTTATTTTTTTTTACATTATATACTCCCAGGCATGAAAAAAAACTACCTAGGAAAGTGATGCTTGAGATAATAGAAATATATCAAGCAACACATTCACATGATCTATTTTTCTCATTCCCCTAATCCCCTAGAATCAGTTTTGTCTCCTCCCTCCACATAAAATTATCTGATAAATATTTTGCATATACATATATCATATGTTTTCTTCTCTGATAGACTATAAACTACTCATATCACCTACTTAACAAAGATGCTATAAGTATCAAATGGGATAATGGATGTAAAATGCTCTGTAAGTATAAAGGACCTCATCAATATTGGTTGTATTATTGCCATCTGGCCCATTCCAATTTTACCACAAATACAATTTGATTTATTTTACTTAAACAGTCTTCAAGTACAGTACAGAAGTTAAAGAAGTATTTGTCAAAAGAAAACAATCGAATTATATGTTTATGGTGGGGTTGGGGTGAAGCAATAGATAGAGATACAAGCCTCTGTTTCATTGTGAAAATAATTCATTTTGTCCTCTTTTCTTCCTCTTCTTCATTTCATTTCCCCAAATCTTTCCTCAAATGAATTTAACATCCTTCTGCTGATGCAAGGTATGGGAAGTTTACCATTCAGAAAGGGAATTTTATCTAGTTCTTTTCCATGAGCTGGAGTGAAGTTATTCATTCAGCTGTCTTTCTCTTTCCCAGTTCCAGCAGTTCCCTCCCAGCAAGCTACTTTGGCAGCATAAGAATAAAAGGGTTTTTCCTTCACTCCCAGACCATTGCACAAGGCTAAGAGGTGTTAGTGTCTGTGAGCTTATGTAGGTCATAAAAAGGGAGACAATTTGAATATCATATATGAGAATGACATAAGAAGGCCAACTTGCTTGAACTAGTTTGTAATTTTTGAGCTAGAGGGGAGTTAGAGTCTATCTGGTTCAATTCCTCTTCTGCTTTCCTTGGCCAGCCCCAGGTTCTATAATTGTCAACCCATTGTCTTTTTTATTATTATTATGGACACTTTAATGTTATAGTGTGTCTTTAAAAATTATCACAATCATTCTATTAATTGACAATAATGTTATCAGTGTTTTAAAAATGCTTCCTCAATAGTAATAATATCATATGGGTCAAGATGGCATTTTTCCATCCATTTACCACACAACAGACATAGCCCTAATTTTTCCCAGAGTGCTAGAAGTAAAAGAATCCTGGCCAATTGCTTTTATTTCCTGACTAAAGGGAACATTGTCTTTGGATACTCAGGTCAAACAACACTCTTCTTATTACTGAAGATCTTAGTAGATTTTTTTCTTAGAAAATCAGGCCTTTAAAATGAGTAGTTTATACATGAAAAATCTGTGATTTCATTAGCATTGGGAACTCCCCATGTGTGAACTCCTTCCATCAATACAAATTGTGAGCCATTTATCACTTGGTATATAAGCTCCTGAGAATTACATGAAGAGTGTAGAAATTGAGTGACTTGCTTTGGATTTAAAGTTGTTTTTTTGTTTGTTTTTTTTGGGGGTTTTTTTGCAAAAGAAATCTCAAGGGAGCATGACCTAATTGGAAAAAAGAAATGTTTGAACTGGATTTTGGAGAGAACTAGATTCAATTTCTGGCATTTCTCCTTTTAGCTAGGAGACTTTAGAAAAATCATTTAAACATATTTGGCCTTCACTTTCCTCATTTCTCCTGTGACATAAGGGTGATGGTCTATTTGTTTCTAAGGTGATTTCTTATCTTCATATTCTATGACATAACCTTCTCTCTGAATTTGTTCTATATGGTTAGACCAAACAACCTTTAAAAATTCTTCTAAAAATAAGATTTCATGAGCCAAGTCTATATGGAATTGCAAGAAACCATAGTGATGTAATGGGATCAATTTTAGATTTAAGCATATTAGGTGTTAGTCATTATTATTATAAGGAAATTGAATTAGAGCCAGAGAAGATCTTGAAAGACAATCCCCTCTGAAGCACCCTGATTTTAGAGATGAGGAATATGGGAATGAAAAAAGTGTTATGCCAAGGAAGTGATACAACCAAGATTCAAAAATAGGTCCTTTGAATATCCTCAAAATAACTTGCTCAAGGTGTCACAAGTAGTAAGTAGCATAACTGGAAACTGATTTTAATTTTTCAAATAGAAAACTGAAAATATTTTATGCTGCACGATAATCTTTTATAGCAACAAAGAAATAACAGAGATTTCTGACTATATAGAAGGAATAATTAACTACAACAAAAAGCCCCAATAGGAGAGTTGATAGTGTAAGTTCCTGCCTTGCCCTGCCCACCTCCTATGGCAATGCCAGTGGCACCATTATGTTGAACAATCTGTATCCTTCCTATAAGGAAAGAGAGAATTTCTTTTCAACTCATGTGATGATAGTTCACTGCATACCATTTGGACCAGGTGCAAAAATCCCTAGTTATGGAACTGTTTTCCTCATCATGATTAAATAGGATTCCTGGAGGAACATAGAATCTAAAAAAGATAGAATGTGATAAAACAAAAATAAATCAAATTCTCCTATAATGAGAACCCAAGAAATCACTCACTGGCTATGTGACTTTAAGAAAGTCACTTCATCCTCAAAATGTTCTTAACTATATAATGAAGTCATTGACCTTAGATGATCTCTAAGATCTTTTCTAAAAGAAGTTTTTTTCCCCTTCTTTTTTTATTAACTGATTAACTTGTGGGCTGGTAATCAAATAATTTTCTGTGAAAAGATAGAAGCTCCTTAAGAGTTACTCAGCCCTTTTATTGAATTCTGTTCAAATGGCTTAAATTATCTTAACAGTAGTTTGGGAATATATTCTCTGGATCTGCCAGAGTGATGAGAAGTATGGTCAATAGGTTTGTTTTTTTTAATGCCCATTAGGTAATTTTTCCAAGTCTGTACTGGTAGTACCTATGAGTGTTGTCAAATGTACCAGAACAGGGACTATTTTAATTCATAAACTCATTTTCTGAGAAATTGGGTTCAATGACAGTTAATTTGTTAATTAAACAGGGTACACCATTAGTGCCAAATTTTCTTCCCATCTAAACTACATTGAAAGCTTATATTTTTCATGAGATTAAGTTTTAAACAGTCACTTCATTAAAGATTTATGAAGACTGAGAGCACAGATGATGTCGAGCAGAGCTTACTTTATTCTTTTTTTTTAAACCCTTAACTTCTGTGTATTGACTGCTTGATGGAAGAGTGGTAAGGGTGGGCAATGGGGGTCAAGTGACTTGCCCAGGATCACACAGCTGAGAAGTGTCTGAGGCCAGAATTGAACCTAGGACCTCCCATCTCTAGGCCTGACATTCAATCCACTGAGCTACCCAGCTGTCCCCAGAGCTTGCTTTATTCTTAATTTGGTGTCAGTTTCAAGAAAATTGTGACTTATAGAGAAGATAAAATTCAACAAGTATTTACTGAACACCTCTTTTCTGCCCCTGTATACCCAGTATCATGGTAAGTAAGCAGAAGAAATATGAGACATGACCAGAGAATTGAATTGCATCTTATAGATAAAGAAACTGAGGTCCCTACAAGGTTAAATGACTTGCCCAAGATAACATAAGAGGTAAGGAGAAGAGCTGGAATTTAAACACAGCTCCTTTGCTTCCAAAGTATCTTTTCCAATAAGACACATTCTTTTGCTCAAAAATCATGAGTGTTCACAGATTTATATCTGGAAGGAACTTTAGGAGCCATAAGGTGTAACATCTTAATTTTTATATGCACAAATCGATACTTGGAGAATTCAAATTACTTTCCTGGGATAGATCACACAGCTAGTATGTGGCTGAAGCAGAATTTAATTCTACATCTTCCTGATGTATCCACTACACTAGTGAAAAGAAGACTATTATTTGTTTTATTACATTTAGATTCCTAATGCCTCAGATTGAATCTATGCCTTATTAGGGAGGCATGGTTTGAGCATTCCAAATGATTCATTCATTCATTTCACAAATACTATTATTTTTATAAACTCTTACCTTCTGTCTTAGAATCAATATTATGTATTGGTTCCAAGGCAGAAGAGCAGTAAGGGCTAGGCAATGGGGGTTAAGTGACTTGCCCAGGGTCACACAGCTAGTAAGTGTCTGATACCACATTTGAACTTAGGACCTTCCCATCTCTAGTCCTATCTCTTGATCCACTGAGCCACCCAACTGCCCCCTCATTTCACAAATATTATTGATCACCTATGAAGTTCAAATTTGGAGGAAGCACAAAGTAGAGCAAAATACATCTCCTGATCCAGTTGCAAGGTTTGTGAGTGGAAATGACAAAATGTGTGCTGACAAGAACCTTAAGGGGTCTAGAGAAATGAGAAATCCATGTTCCATTGAAATCGAGAAGGCTTCCTGAATGAGCAGGACTAGAACTAGACTTGGATGGATTAGAAGGATTCCACAGATGGAGATGCAGGCAGAAGACTGAGGTGCAAAACACTGATATCAATAATAGCACATCAAAGATTTTTCTTTTCACCAGACAAAATCGCCAACTTCTTTTTCCTGGCAGAGATCTAATAACCATTGAAATAAGATCTGATATCTGAACTTGAAGGTGAAAAAGATCAGTAGAATTATTAGCATACCCAGAGTAAAATGGAGAAAAGCATGCTCCATTCCAAGGAAGACATGGTAAGTGTAGACCTACCCGCTAAAGAGGGAGAAGAAAAGAGGCATGAATGAAAGGCGTGGGGTAGAAAGGGAAGAGAGAAAGAGAGAAGGAGAGAAGGAGAAAGATACTGATACAGTGTTGCCCCTGCAGTGTTTTCCCAGCTGGGAGAATTTGATCTTGTTTTTTCATTTCTGAGACTGTCTGGTGAGCAGAATTTGTTTCATTATAATAATTTATCACCTACAAGACACCAGAGCTACAAAGAGATCGCTGAATAATAGATGAAATTGTGCTGAACAAAGTCTCTGCCCTAAGGAGCTTTCTGTGTAAAGGCATAAGTGGTAGCATGTAGGACAAGTAAAACACAATCCGGTATGCATCGTCAAATAAAACCAGGTGGTTCTCTCTCTGTTGATAGATGGAAGGAAGGAAAGAAAGAAAAAAGAAAGAAAGGTGCATTAAATATATTATACCTTTTATTAACTGTTATATGTGTGTATGTGGAGACAGACAGAAATTGGTAGACTAAGCCAGTTATAGAGAGGATAAAGGTGAGCAGAACCAGTCCTATGAGTAAATGATTACTCATTATTCTATTTTAGTTTTAAGTTTAAATCCTTGCCCTCCTCTCAAAAAAATTCCAATATCTCTGCCTGTCATACTATCATTAATTTTTGTTTTATATATCATTTTAAGAGACAACACAGTACAATGAAAAAATACTAGTCTTTGTATTGGAACATCTGGATTTGAATCCCAGTTCCACTATTTATGAACTATATGACTTCATTCTTCAGATCTTATTCTCTATTCTTTAAATAGGACAATGATGCTCTAACTACCCTTTAAACTTGTTGTGATACTTCTCAAGCTCTCAAAATAATTGTGGGTAGTAGTAAATTTATAATCTAATCTACAGGAGAAGAAACACAATTTGTATGGAATATTCATCATTATCATCAGTGTCTCTAATTAACATGAAAATGGTTGTAATATTTGAAAATCTTAAGCCCTTAGTAGCTTATGGTTTAACAGGAATTGATAGTAATAATAAGTTGAGCTATACAATAGTGAAACTGGTTATATTTGAAGACAATGGGTTTCTCTTTCCTGGACGTTCAAGCTGAGACTTCATAGTTACCCATCAGTGAAAAATTTAGATAGAATGTTTGCTAAAATATCAGTTAGAATGTTCTCATGAAGTCCTGTTCAATCTTTAAGTTCTCTGATCCTGTGAGAACAACAAATTGATGTTGAGTGGAAGATTATAAGGAAAGAATGTCTATGAAGGGTACAGGGGAGATGGAAAGACCCCCTCCCCAAGATGAGCTTTACTTGCATCTCAGTTTTACTCAGAACTAGTTCTGCTTCTTCGAACCATAGACACACACACCCAAAATCTTTTATTAGGTGTTAGCTATGTATGGAACATTTTTTCTAGGTAGAGGTTTATTTCTCTTCTCTCATTTCAGTTGGTCTAGATAATTTCAAATCTTGGTTTTGTCATCCATTCCTCTAACATTCTCTTTCAACTTTGGTTGATTCAACTGATAAGCATGGCCTCTAGGTTCTTCACAGAAACCATTGATAAAGATGTCAAATAGGATGAGACTAATAATAATAACGGACATTTACATAGAGCTCTATGGCTTGCAAATAGCTATGTTGTGATTTCATTTGATCCTTGCAACAACCCTGTGAAATTCATGCTATTATTATCCTCATTTTACAGGTGGAGAAGAGTTAAGTGACTTGCCTAAGGTCATAAACCTTGAGTGTCTGAGGCAGGATTTGAATCTAGATCTTTCTGATTTGATTTCCAACATTCTATCTACTTTTCCAGGAGATTTTAACTTTTTTTTTAGTGTCATAGACCCCTTTGGCAGTCTGGCAAAACCTCTGGGCCCCTTCTAGGGATAATGTTTTTAAACAATTGAAGGCTATTCTAATGTTCAACCAAAAATTAGTGAAAAATTAAGATGTACTGTATTTTTTTTCTCCTTTCAAGTTGATGGCCTCCCTGAAAACTATCCACAGAGTGAGTAGGTCAGCGGATTCTCTGTTAAAAACTTTTGTACTCTGTTGTCTTAACTCTGCAGCACAACCTTAATGATCTCTCTCCAGGATGGTATCAAACTATTCATCAATAATAGGATAAAAGTGATGAAGAATGTTAGGGCACTGCAAAGGTCATCTATTTTAACCCCTTCGTTTGACAAATGGCCTAGAAATGTGTCACTGCCTTTATGACCTTGGGCAGATCATTTGTCTTCTAGTAAACTCAACTTCCTCATCTAAAAAACAAAAAGAAAAAATGGGCTAGATGTGTTCTGAAATCCCTGCTTCTTCCAAATCTGTGACTATAATTTTTCCCTTGGTTACAACAGGTAGTATGTTGTTGAGCAAGTTTCCAAAAAGCAAGCTTTCCTCTGTACAATGAGGTAAAGGATTGTGGCTCTATGTTGTTTAAAGGTTCACACAAGACTTTTCTCAGTATAATCCTACCCCTCATGGGATATGGCTGTTCAACTAGCCAAGAATCCGTCTAGCTAATATCTTTTTGAGAAGCATGCAAAACCTCCAAATGCCCTGACCTATTTGGCAAAGAAAGGAGGCAAACAGCTAAAGAAAATACTTCTGATGGCTAAGCAGCTCTTATAGAGGATATAGAAACATTCGGGCAGAAATGATTCTTGTAACTCCAAACCCAGGACTCATTCAAACCCTGTCAGGGTTGTCAAGTATGTTCCCTAAGAACCGCAGAAAGAATGTCCTTCTTGTATCTGCAATCCACCTACTATGGTGCTCACTGACTTTTTCCTTCTTTACTCATAAGAGGAAACTTCCCCTTCCATTTCACAAATCACTTCTGGTGACGTTACTATGGAGTGATTCAATGATCTGAGGGTTCAGCAACTTGCAAGTCTTGAAGCCCAACAATAGTATTTGTGGAAAGCTGTTTGCATGTCATTTTTCTTATTCTCTCGAGGTTTAGATGGTTAGACTCCAGTTCTTCCTAAATATTGATGGGAAACTATCAGATCATTAATGGTACCAGATGGCAGAGAAGGTTGGGGTTAGCATTTGAGTCTTGGCAAATCTTGATGAAATAATTCATGGACCGTGGTCAATTTGTTTTCAGTACTCATTGGTTCAAATCCAGACTCTGACACTAATCAGCTATTTGGTTTTTGGATAGCCATCAAAACATACTGACAAGGACCTAGCCAGGAAAAAGGAAAACCAAAGGATGATTTGGTGGGCTTTTTAAAAAACCTTTTAAAAGAAACTTTCTGTAGACAATTTATCAACACAAATGTGAAACAGGCTGGATTTTCCACATCAACACCCTAGAGAGATGTTTTATTCCTTCATGACTTCAGTATCTTTCAGAATATTGGTTTTCTTATGTGTAAAATGAAGGGACTATACTATACAGGGTTCCACACCTGAGAGCTTGGTTGGTGGCCTTAATATAAATTTTAATAATTATTTTACAATATAATTGGTTTCATTAGAAATTCTATATATTTTATGAATTTAAAAATATTATTCCAAAAAGATTTCAAAGGCTTCACCAGACTTCCAGTGGGTGTGTGTGTGTGTGTCTGTCTCTCTCTCTCTCTCTCTCTCTCTCTCTCTCTCTCTTTCACACACACACACACACACACACACAAATATCATTCAAATTTTGATCTGCAATTCTCAACTTTCTGCCTTTTTTTTCCTTCTAACTCCTCTGCTGGTTAGGTGGTTTCTTGAATGCTGTATGTTTTCATTCAGTGCTGCAAACTTCTCCATCTCTAGCTTCAGGCTTTAATCTGAACTTGATTCTTATGATGCTTTGCTGCTTGGTGTTTGGAAATCGACCACTACTGCTGAACTCCCCCTACCCTTCTCCCCCCATGTTCTTTGTAAGAAAGAAGCCCAGAAACGTCTTGAGTATAGAAAAATCTTCTAACATCTCACAACCAAGCAGTCTGTCTCTGTGGCCAGATTCATTGCTTCAGGGCAGGTGGGCAAGAGAACATTTTTATACAAAGCAATTCAGCTATCCCTAATGGGACTAATGGAAAGTCTTGGCCAATTTGATGTTTTATAAGTTAGTGAGTTCTTGAAATGGCTGGTGAGGGGGAAGAAGGGAGCAGAGGAACTTGCTGATTCCTTCCACTAGCCTAGAAAAGCAATACAGTATTTATATTTTTAATACAGAAAAGAGAAAAGGGAAAGACAATAAAGTGGAGCAGTGAGGTCTTGGATCCATAAAACTTTCAGTTTAGGTGAGTTCAGAATACATTTATAAACTTCTCACTCCCTTGTTTTTGGCTCCTTTTTTTTGACTCTTCATTCAAAGGCAAACTCCACAACTATTGATGAGCCTTGAAAAAAAAGGCAGTAAGCACTTGGAACATGGCTCCTTTCAGGAGGGTCTAGTAGTTTTCAAATTCTTTTATCTTTTTCACATTAACAATTCCAGAAGCTAATCATAGGCCTTTAATGCTATTTTAACTGTGACTTCTTGGGAGACATGTTAACAACGCCTCAGCCTAGGAAAGGGAAAGGTAAAGGGTCAATTAATGGGTTTAGTTTTTAATTTTTTTCCAAATCTTTTAAAAGAATGATTCTAAACAATTTAGCAAAGAAAAGAGGGAAAAGTCTTGTTTTTCCACTTCAACCCTACTAGAACACATCATAGTATGATGAATATATCTGCCAGGATGGTATAAACTACAAAGCCACATGACACAGAAAAATAGTGACAGAATATTGTTAGAAGAGAAGCATAGCATATTAACAGAAGGTCGGTCACTAAGTAAAAAATTGTTCTGGATTTAACACATCATGAATCCTCTATGAAAGAATATTATCTATCTCTGAAGGGAGATTCTCCACCAAAAGTGTTAAAATCACAGGGCACACTGAAGTTTGTAACATTCTCAAGTATGGCTAAACTAGATTAAAATGTAATTGGAGAATGTTTAAAATAAATAACAGAATAAAACATAGATAATGTTGATATGTGATTTTCTAAGCCAAGGACACTTACAGAGATTCCTATATATAGTTTAGTGACTCCAATTTAGTGACTTCTATTTGATTTTGATACCACTCACCTACAACATGAAAATATAGATCTTTTGAATCTTGCAGTAAGGTAAAGGGTTTATAATGCCACAAAAAATTAATTTTAGACTCAGAAGTATAAAAATAAGTATTGAAGATGTTTAAGACTAGATTGTCCAAACAGTGACTTAAATTTATATGTTTTCCATGCAACAATAATTGTCCTTAGCTATAAGGTAGGTAATGTAATTGTTACTCTCAATATTTTGTAGAAAAGCAAATTGAGGTTCTGAGAAATTATGATTTGTTGAAAATCAGATAGCTAGTAAATGTTTCACTCAGTAATGAAATTTAAGTCACATAACTCCAAGGTGTACCCATGCTCCTTCCTAAGGAGCCTCTTTAGTTTCAGGTGTTGAAGCTCTTTTTCCTATAAATCTTGTATCTCCAAGTGGACCATAAACCAATAAAAGTAAAGAATAGACTTTACATTTACATTACCTCCTGAAAACAAGATCCAGTGTCCTGTGAATAGTGGGCATAAAATGATGGTTGATTTGAACAAGATGATGAATTAAATAATCTATGTATCATCTAAGCCATTATGGGCAAACTACAGCCAGATGCATCCCTCTGAAATGTTTTATCCGGCTATGCAACATTATTCCTAATTTGACGAATGCAATGAATAGGATACAATACAATGAAACTTCTAAAGAGTTGCCTTAGAAACAGACTGACAGATGAGCATTTCCTTTCCTTCGGCCCCCTCTTTAAAAAGTTTGCCCATCACTTATCTAAGGCCCTTTCCCATTCTATAATTTGTGATTGAAATAGAACATAAAATTAGATTCATCAAACATATTTTCTGTGATCAGGTATCATTCTCCTAGAATAATTAGAAATACAAAAAAAATATCATGGAATGACAAAATAGTTGCATGGCCATTCACATAAGTATTACACTTGATTTATGACAAAAAGTGTATGTTTTCCTCTGAAACAGGGAGACAGGGGAAAGTGGTTTTAGTCTAGTCCTAGATCTCACAGAGCCAAAATCCAGTTATCTCTACCTATATTCTAATTAGTGGATTTATGAATAGTCTACAAATTATATCCAGCTATACAAAGAAACAGAGTAGAAGATGTATTTCTAAATCTAGAGCTGGTTCTGAGAAATGTAGCTACTTTTATAATTATAGCCTGCTCTAGACTATTAGCGAATTTAGAATGTTAGCTATAAAGGCTGGGCATTCGGACCTTGGCGAGTTTCAAACTGAGGTAGACAAATAGAACTCTAGTATCTTACAAAGGCACCAATCAAGTGAAAAACAGACCCCATTCACCTTTGTATGTAGCAGTTGTGAGTAGGACACATAGGGATAGCAACAAGCATTGGTAGAATTCCATTGATATTAAGAGCTGCACTCATAATCAGTCATTATAGCTCTTTTCTTATCTATAGAAAACTCACTCTAGGGAAAGTCCAAATCTAACAAGACTGCATCAATATCTTGGCAATCTTTCCAAAGCAATATGCCAAATCATCCCTATTCTCTGTTCCCATGATTTATGTTGGGATAAGGGGTAACCAAGGTGATCAACTCTACTGCAAATTGGGCATTTGGTTTTCAAGTCTTCTGTGAAAATTTTAAAACTCCTTTGAAGGGTCATATCTTAAATGCTAATCAGCTAATACCTCATGAATTAGGAACCCAAGGTTAGCACTTACCTTGAAAGCTAGAAGAGTGGGAAGGCAGTGATGATGTGAGGGCACCAAGATGAATTAGTCAAATTCTAAGGGCCATCCCAGGGCCAAAACAGGAATTTCTGTAACCCTGCAGTATCACCAGAAATCATCTGAAATTCTAATTTAACACTTATAGCATGTGTCATCATCCCCCTTCTCTATCTTTTTTGTATTCATTGTATCTTATTAAAATATTTAGATTTTGAATTTAATAAAAATTGGGCAGCCATCTTTGGCTGATATCTTTTAAATGACAAAAAATAAGGAATACCCCAAACCAATGTGTGAGGCAATAAAAATGGCAAGGGATATGGGATCTCTGTCTATTAACACATTTCCAAAGAAACAATTAGGAAATGAAATTAAATAACAATGGTATGTGAGTCCAAGGACCTAACTCTGGGTCTTCCCATTTTGAATAGTCCCTTAATCTCTCTGGGTTTTAGATTCCTCATTCATATAATGAGTGTTGATGGGGAAGGGAGAAGAAATGGGACTGAGATAATCTCTGTCTTTCTGATCTCTAAATTTTATGAATCCATGGTCTTGGAGGACTCCTGAGATTAGCATATGTTCATACTGTGTGCCAATAAGGGATAAGTAAAATTGGTAGAAGTACCCAGTGAATAATGAGCCTTAGACATTGTTGACAGGCACTTAAACACATTCACATTTATGGCAGAAGACAGAAAAATAACAATACTAAGGATAAATGAATAGCCTTTTGTGGAACAGAATTTTTTTAATGTGTATTTTTCCCCAATAGAAGAAACGCTCTGGTTAATTTAAGTTCTAATTAAAAACAACCCTAGTTTATATACTGATTTCATTACATTCTATTTCATTTTCCTTTATCATTTTACATTTTAATGAGTTAATAAAGGAATCATTTGAGTTATGCCTTTGTTCTACCTATTTACCCCCAAACAACTACTTGAATAGATGTTTCAGCTATGTAATGAATTTTGCTTCCCACTAAAATAATTTTGATATAGCTTTAATTTAAACCAAATAATCAAATAGTAATATGGAAAAATATAACTTTTTTCCATCCTGTGAGAACATAGGCTAGCTGGATTTGGGTCCTGAAGGAAGCACTTAGTACCAAACAGAAACAAAAGCCCAAGAGAAAGTTATGCTAAGACAAGGCCTCAGAAATGAATGGAAGTGAATATCTAAGCATTGGGAATTTAAAGGACACTTAGGTAAAATAAACCCACCACAGCAGGGGGAGCTTGAAGGCATTTTTGCATGACTCATTTGCCAGATATTTTTGCTTTGGAATCAGTGCCAAGCATTGTTCCTTGAGAATTCTGTGCAATAAGAGAAATTATATAAACTTGTATTTCATAATACTTTTAAGTTTTACAGAATATTTTCTTTAGATTAGCCTACAAGATAGATAGTTAAAATCGGATTATCTTCCTTATATTGGAGATGTACCTAGGGCAAGACAATTTGGACTTTGTCCCTGTGTGCTAATTTCAGAGGGCACTGATAGTATTTGTCATTCTTCAGAAATATAAAAGCAATAGAGCTTATCACATCATTAGCAAGAAAATTACTTAAAATAGTAAGCTAAAAGATGGAAGACTAGCTTACTCTGCCTTGCCATAACACTCTCTCCATTTCTTTCCATCTATGGGCATACATCATATTTCTCTTCTATTCTTCCTGTTCCATTCCATGCTGTCCCCTCTCTGTTTCATCTTCATCTTGCACAATGACTGGTACTTAAAAATTTTTTATTGATTGAGTTCAGAGGCACGATTGAAGCCAAATTCAAACCAATGCCAGGATTTAAAACCAAATCCAGTGCTTTTTGCTTTATATATTGCTTCCCTTCAGGCCGAAAATGCAGGGTCCACTCTCCCTAACTGGCTGCCCCTTCATCTCAGTTGTCTATAGGTCTGTGCCAAACCAAAGAGAGAAGGGAATTTCCACCAAATATTTCCATAACTGGTATCTTAACCCATTGTCCTAGCATCCCTAATGCACTTTGGACAATGTAAAATCTGTTCTGTTAGCTTGAATTTAGGAAAGAACTTTTCTGGGGGCCTTTCTATCTTAGAAGTTAATATTTTGGTGTGTATAATGATGACATGAACTCTAAAAGGGAAAAAAGGTAAATCTAAAACTTGAAATCAAGGGGCAGCATCATATAGAGTACAGAAGATTGGATATGAAGTCAGATCAGGTTCAGTTTCTGCATCCGACATATATTAGTTATGTAATTATGGTTGTTCAATCATTTCAATCATGTCTGACCCTTTGTGACTGCCATTTGGGGTTTTCTTGGTAAAATTACTGGTTTGTCATTTCCTTCTCCAGCTCAATTTACATATAAGGAAATTGAGACAAACAGTAAAGTGACTTGTCCAGGATCACCTACTTAATAAGAGTCTGAGGTTGGATTTGAACTCAACAAGATGAGATTTTCTGACTCCAGACCTGGTGATCTATCCAGTGCATCACTCAGATGTCCATAAATATGGTCAAGTCACTTAACCTGCTGTTGTCTCAAACAACTCTCTCTAGATTAAAAACTTACAAAAGAGTTGCTAAGTTGCATTAATATGAGTTCCTCCACCATGAAGTACCCTTGAATAATGAAAACACAGGGTCAGGCTACAAAACAAACCAGTCAATCTTCAAGAATTATTTAATTCCTCACATGTTAAGCACTCTGCTAGGCATCAGGGATGCATATATAAAACCCTCTAGGTACTCAGAATTTTGAGAATTTTGCAGAAAGAACTAATAAAATAAATGCAAACTAAAACGACATGATTTACTGCATTTTTCAAGTGGTTCTCATCTTACATTTGTATTGATTTCACATGTATCTTAGTCACTGAACTTTTATGAGAAAAATTTGCTATTACAATTTTCCATAAAAAATAGTTTATTTTCTATTTATGATTGTATTCATTTTATTTGTTCAAAACTTATGTGATCATTTATCCCTCATTTAGTAAAGAACTCTTCTGCTGTCACAGCTAAGAATTATATTACTTTCTTTGTTCCTTGCTAGTTGGATGATTTGAATTTCATTATGGTATAAGGTATGATGTTAAACTAACTTAATTTTTTTTTACAGATTGCATTCTAATTTCCTCATCAATTTTAGTCAGATAGAGAGTCATTATTCCAATTCTATTAAACATTATGTCTTTATATTCTGTTTCCCTCGTGATTATATACCTAATTTGTTATACTCTCTTTTTTAAAAAAACCAATATCACAAAGTTTTGATGATTACTGTTTTGTAGTAACAGCTAAGGTCTCCTGCTATTAGGGTCCCTTCCTTAATACTTTTTATATTTTTTCTTCATTACTATCAATATTCTTGACCTTTTCTTGATCCAAAGAACTTTAATTATTTAATTAATTTTCAGTTAAATAATACATGATATATAATAACGTATTTTTAAAAATAAAAATAAATGTTATTTTAATAAAAATACATTTACTATTTTTTGTTTTTTGAAATAATTTTTGGTACTTGGTAGAATTGATTGCAAATTAATTTAGATAATATTATAATTTCTTTATTGTTTTAGCACTACCCAACCAGGAACAATTAATATATTTCCAATTATTTAAGACTATCTTTATTTCTATGAAGTGTTTTGTTGTTGTATTCACATAATCCTTAATATATATTATAATAGCTAGATATATATTTTATATATTCTATATATTTTAAAAGTATCTTTCCTATTTTAATCTGTTGGTATTTGTTATTATCTTTGTTTACTTTTTACCCTGCTATTTAAGTTATTCATTATTTTAAATTAATTTTAGTTTATCCATCATAGTTATCTAAAATCCAATCTAGAAAAAGTAATGATTTTGTGTCTTCTTTTCTTAATGCTCATTACCTGTTTCTTTATCTTATTATTATAGGTACCATTTCTAGAAAAATATCAAACAGCAGTGGTGATAATGTACATTCTTTCTTTACCCCTGATTTTATTGAAAAAAAAATAACATATCCTTATATAATATTTTCCTTTATCCACTGTTGTCATTTTTTTCAAAGAAGAAAAAGGTCGAGAAAGAAGAAAGGATATGAGGGTTGGGAGGAGATAAAAGTAAGAAATAAAAATTAATTCTGTTCCTTTTTCATGCCAGGCACTGGGCTAAGTACTTTTAAAACATTATTTTATTTCATCCTCACAACAACACTTAGAAATAGGTACTATTATTATCCTATTTTCATAAATGCTGAAACTGAAGCATATAGAAATTAGGTGAGATATTCACAGTCACACAGCTGGTAAATATCTGAGGTTAAATTTGAAATCAGGCCTTTCTTACCAGGCCCTGCATTTCATCCACTTCACCGTCTAATTGCCTTAACACTTCTGAAAACTAATGACATTTAATTGTTTTTTATTCCTCCATTTCTCATCCCTTTGTTAAGCTCACACTCCAATCCTTAGTCCTTAAACTTGCTTTGTTTCTATTTAATCAACTCTTTAATGATCAACTCTGCGAAGCTGCTACTTATTTTGCTTGTAATTATACTTTTCCCAATTCTCTCCTCTCTCTTAAATCTGGTATCCCCTTCTCCCTTCTTCAATTTCCTTGTTGAGTTGATGTATTTGTATGCCAAACTGTGTGGGTTTGTATCTTCTACCCTCCTTCTTCTGATTCACATATGAGTGATGTGGTTCAGATGGCCACTCCCTCAACCTCTACCTTCATGTTCATTTTTTCCTTCCTCACACTTTCCTATTTCATTGTCTTTCTTTTCTTCCCTCTCTTCAAAACAGCAAAACAGAATACAATTATATTCTGTCCTAATATTTGTCTACCTGGGTTGTCTAAATATGTAAACATGGCTTGTGGGTAAATATGGTCTAGAATAGATCAGTGATGGGCAAACTACAGCCTCCAGACCAGATTCAGCCCCCTGAATTGTTCTATTGGGCAGTACAACATTATTCCTAATCTGATGAATACAATGAGTAGGACACAATACAATGGAACCTCAAAAGAGTTGCCTTAGAAATGGACTGACAGATGAGCATTTCCTTTCCTATGGCCCCCTCTTTAAAAAGTTTGCCTATCACTGGTCTAGATAGCCAAATATAGTCTGAGACTTAACCTACCTCTGAAGAGAACAGGAAGTCTAAGTACCTGTTCTGCCAGCAAGTTAGCTGGTAGAAAGGAGCAAGAATATTCCATTAATGTCATGAGTCTTATTAGAACTCTTTTTTTCTAGTCTCTATTTGTGGTATCCCTGGAAAACTGGATGCAGGGAGTAGACCTTCACTTCTTGCCAACTTACCTACTTTCTACCAAACACAGGTTTCATAAAAGACTAATACAAATAGAGAATGATGAGTAAATCCATTTATCCAAGCAGAATAGCAAAGGGAAATTAGAGACATTTTTCCAGATTAGAATACATCAGAAAATGCACAAAATGAAGGAATTCTTCAGTGGGCAGAGAGATAATATCTCATATCAAGACAAGAGAGATGGCTCAGTCTCATCCAAAGAAAAGCATTCTTGCAGTCTCTAGAGAGGAAAACTGGAAATCAGGAATATACTGAGACACCAGCTATACCTACATGTCCTCAGCTTTTCCTTTGATGTGTTTTGTTTAAGAGTTTGAGGAACTAAAATTGTTATTACAAGTAATTGGGAAAATAAAATATCTCTTTAAAGCGTTTTTTTTTAATTTGGGAAACTAACATCATCCTTTACAGATTTAAACATCATTCTTTCTGCCAGTTGGCACACATATTCCCGCTACATATCCAGAAATATATAAAACGACTCAAGCTTTGTCAGAAACCTGGATATATCTGTTACTTAACTCCCTTTTTAACTGTTGAAAACAGTGGAATTCTGATGGGACACTTTTCTTCTTCCCCTATTAGAATTAAAAACTTTATCATTTAGCCATTTTCAGTTGCTTGTATATATTTGTCTTTTAAGTTTTCTTTTGAGTCTTTATTTCTTAAAAATCTAGTACACACACACACACACACACAACACCCACAATTTAGTAAACAATTAACAAAGCTTTGATGAATTAACTTAAGTTGCACTTGTATCTGTCCAACTATCTGTAAAGGACAATCTTAAAAAAATTATTAGAAAGCTGGCAACTTAACTGGGGGACTATAAGAGGGTTGGGGTGGGATGGGGAGCAGTAATTTAATACCCTAATTTAATATTCAGAGATAGAATTAACTAAGCAAAAATGGTCCTTGTGTAGAACCAGGAGTCTGTAGATACAATCCAAATAATTTGTTTCACGGGAGAGATTCTGTCTGAAGAGAATAGAGGAATGGATTAATTAAACAGGAAAAGAGAGCATAGCAACATTACAGTTCATTTAAGTTGTGCCAAGTTACTACTGTGAATTCTAATATGCAGACCTGACTTCTCTATGATATACAAATGTATTACAAGTCTTAGGATCACCTTTTAACCAACCTGAATAGCAAAGGGCATGAAATAACATTTGAAGGCTCAAAAAAAAAAAAACAAGCTAAATTTTGCTCCCCAAGCTGCCAGGCTAAAGAGAAAAAAATAAGGATGCCAATCAGTGGGACTCAAATCTCTGAACAAAGAGACTGATGAGTGAGCCCAAGAGAACTGGTATAACCCCTGCATGAACCAAAAGAGCTGAATTACACTCTGCTCTGCCAATAGCTATTCTAATAACATGGAGTTATGTCCATTTCCCATTTCAGCTGAAGTAGCTGGGATGTAGACAAGCTCTGAGATCATTTTCCTTTCAGTCCCAAGGTGCTCATCCACCACTTAATCCATTTTCACATCTCATCCATCATGTAAATGAAATGTGGAACAGCCCCAAGTTACTTCAAGAGGCTATTAGCCCTCTAAAGCAAGTATTTTAGAGTTGATTAGATTAAGGAAGTCTGCTTGGACCTCACATTACAAATTCAGTGTGTATAGTCTGAATACTGAGGAAACCCAGTGGACCACAGCCTTGGAGAAGGCCTTTTGAAGATAAGTGTTCTGTCCCAGTGCTTGCAATGAGGAATCCCTCTCATAGGGATGGGGCAGTGAGTTAAGAGGGTATAGCAGGATAAACTACTCTAAACGGAAACTGAGTTTATGACCTTAAATGTTAGTTCTTCCTGGAGTATGACAATGTATTTGGAATCTGGAACAGAAAATCATCACAATTTTGAATGGTCAGAGATAATCCAATATACACATCATTCAAATTTCCAACCATCTCTTGGAGAACATTAATCCAACAATCCAGCAAATATTTATTAAACTCCTGCTTTTTGTGCTAAGCACTGGAGTGTACCAATATAAAAAAGAGCACTATTTCTAGTCTCCAGGAGTTTACAGTCTAATAAGAAGTATATAGAAGCTCAAATAACTGTAACCCCAAGTACAAATAATAGAAGAAATCAGAGTAGTCTAAGGAATTCCAGGAGGGAGATACCACCTTACCTAGGTGAACTGAATAAAGGATTCATGGAGGAGAAAGCATTTGGGCTGAGTCTTGAAGAAGATAAAGGATGTTAGTAAAACTGGGCGGTGAGAATCTCTTCCAGTCATGGTAGATAATGCACAGTTTGGAATAAAGGAGATGGCAAGTCAGTGAGTTGTCCAGTTTGCTTACAGTTGGGAGCTCATAAAAGAAAGAAGTAAAGATTAATGCTAAAAAGAAAGGTTGGATTCAGATGTCAGCAGGCCTGGAATGCCAGCCTTGTAGGTTGCACTTTATTCAGTAAGCAATAAGAAGCCACTGAAAGTCTTTAAGCAGAGAGAATGATAGAATCTGACCAGTGAATTAGATCCTTTTGGGAGTGGTATGAAAGATGAATTAAAGAAGAGAAAACTGGAACTGGAGAGACTACCCAGGAGGCTAAAAGAATAAGCAGGTAGAAAAATGAATGGCTAGCTACTCACAGAGTCAATAGGTTTAGAAATTTCCAGGATAATAAGGCCACTATGACACTGAATCAATTCCAGAAATTTCACCTGCCTCTGCTTTTACATTTTCTCCTTGGGGGGGGTATCTTTTGCATGTCACTACATATTAGTTAAGTGAGAACCATTAGCTTCATTTCCAGAACTTAACTGCTCTCTTAGCCCAAGACTCATTATGGGCAAAAGTCCCATGTATTCTTTAACACTTTGTAACCACAAACATAACATTTCTAATTCTTTCCTCCCTCAGGAACCCCTCATTTTCTCTCTCCCTTTTTCCATCTGTTTCTTAGGCAAGTTTAATGTATCTTTCTACCAAACTTTGTGTTTTTTTTTCTTCCTTTGGTTCAAATGTGAATTCCTCCTAAGACAAAAGAGAGTAATATTATGGGGGCACAAATGTTTTTGTTAATTCTGGTACGTTAGTTAAAATAGTTCCTTTACAATGAAATTTGTAAGAAGGGTTCTTAGAAATGAGAGACCTGTAAAGATCAAGTTTGGAGCAACCTTTCTTTTATTTTTCTGTTTATGTTTTTCATAGGAAAATTCATTTGGGGAAAAATTCTACCTGGCTAATGTCTTATTCAGGGAGTTAATGAGACCATCTTTCCTATTCCTGACCTGGTATTTAGAATTCCAACATCCATTCAGCACTTTCATCCTTATTTTCTATTTATAATTGATTAGCAAATATTTTGTTGGTGTCTAGATATGCAAATAGTTCTAAGACATGGTCCCTATCCTCAAATATCTTCCAGTGTGGTTGGAAAGATAAGAATATATAGATAGGTACGTGGATAGATGAATATTATAAATTAAATATATGAAAAAGACCTTTTCAAAGTAGTAAGTAATAAATTCAAAATAGTATAGAAAATCTATTATGTTTCAGGGAAGAAGAGATAATTATGCTATTGTGTGACCTTGAAAAAGCATATAGAAGAGATATTTAAACTTGGCCTTACAAAAAGAATACACTTTATATAGGGAGTTAGTAAAACAGAAGGTGTTTAGGTAAAGATTGTCTTAACACTGTTACAGATTTTGGAATTATGGGAAATATAAATTCTACTCAAAACACACTGAGTAGATGTCTAGGAGATAATTCATAATTCTCCCAACTACTAATGCTTCCCTCTCCAAGGTAGCAATGTAAATAGGATTTATGTAGGTTTTCTATATCCACCTATACATGTAGCCCTCTTTCTCAATTAGAAATAGGAGCTTCACAAGCTCCTGGTGGATAGGAACTATTTTGCTTTTGTATCCATATTCCCAGTCATTAGCATGATGTCTCATGGGTTTTAGACACTTAAAAATGCTTATGGATTGATTGACAAGCCAATGTGGGAAATAAAGATTGAGGCCATGGAATTTTTTCACTTGTAGTATAGACAGGATTTTTTGTGATATATCAGATTTTTGCAGATCCTCCTCACACCTTTTAGACTACCTTTGGTGCCATATTTCAATTTAGCATTATCTGTTCAGTACTTATTAGGAACAAATCATTGTGAACTTAAAGATGGAAAACACATATTCTCTGCTTTAAGGGAGCTCACGAATGAGTAAGATTGTCAATAACCACAATGTGATGCATTAATAAAAGAAATACAAACTCACATGAGATTTTAGAGAAATTTTACTTATTAAAGTGCTCAGGAAGACTTCATGGAAAAGTCTCTAAGTTGTCCTTTAAAGATGAGAAGGCTTCAGACATGATTCCAGTTAGCAGGATGAATGTGGAGGGATGGGGCATTAAGTTAGTCAACAAACATTTATTAAGCACTTCCTATGTGCCAGGCAGTGTGCTAAAACATTAGGGTTAGGAAAAGAGTAGATACAGTCCCCAGCCTCAAGGATCTTGTAATCTAATAAAGGAGAAGGCAAACAAGCTAATGCAAGAAAAATAAGAGATAATTTAAAGAGGGAAAACAGAATTAATAGTCATTGGGAAAGGATTCTCCTAGAAGATATGATTTTAGTTGGGACTTGAAGGAAGCTAGTAGATGTAGATAAGGAGGGACATTCTAATTACCAGAGATAGGCAGGGAAAATGCCAAAGGCCATGATATTTTGTTGTATTTAAGGAAGACAAGGCCAGAGTCATTGAATCAAAGAGCAAATGGCAGGAAGGTAAAAAAGGACTGATAAGGTAGAGAGAGCCAGATTATGAATGGTCTTGAATACCAGAGGATTTTATTTTGGATCTTGGAAGCCATAGGGAGCCATTAGTGTTTATTTATTGAATAGGGGAAGTGACATGTCAAGATCTGTGCTTCAGGAAAAATTATTCTGGTGACTGCATGGAGGGTGGATTGGAGTGAATAAAGACAAGAGGCAGAGAGATCCACCAGCAAGCTATTTCAGAAATCCAAGAATCCATTGATGAGATACTATACCAGGGAATACACTCAAATAATATGAGAAAAGAAGGGTATGTATGAGAGATGTTACAAAGGTAAAATCTACAGATTTTGGAAACAGATTGGATTGGGAGGTAGTATGAAGTAAGTGATGACGCCTACCTTAAGTACCTGAGGGATTGGGAGAGTGATGTTACCTTAGTGATTAGGGAAATTAGGAGATGGAAAGGGTTTAGGGAGAAAAATAATGAATTCAGTTTTAGAAGTTTAAGATGCCTACTGACAACTATTTGGGGACATCTGAAAGGCATTTGGAGAAGCAAATTTGGTGGTGAGAAGAGAGGGTGGGGCAAGATAGGTAGAACTAAGAATCTCAGCATAGAGATGATAATTAAATCTGTGGGAGCTGCTGAGATCACCAAGTGATGAAGAAGTATAGAGGAAGAAGAGAAGATGGTATTCCAGACTGACTAGCACCAGTGAGCCAGCACAAAAGGAGAGGAGTGCAGAACCAGTTTGTGGAGTGGCTGACTTCCCTAAAAAGTAAAGTACACAAAGGGGGATACTTTGGTTTTTGTGATTTAAAGAAGGGAGAAAAGAGATGTGATCTTTACTATCAACAGATTCATACCTCATCAGACAATTATTCTCTACTAATGATCTACATGTTGGCACATTCAAAACAATGTCACGGGGTTGTCTGGCTCACAGGGCATTTTTAGCTCCTTTTAATAAAAAATCCTGCATGGAATAGAAATCAGCATCTGTTTCTCTGAAAACACATTATGTGGTGTACATTTTACTGTTGAATAGCAATATCCCAAATCATAGTTAAACAATTTTCTGATACCAAAAAAAGAAAATGGTGGTGACTGTGAATTGTGAATATGCTATAATTTCCCTATTTTGTCCTTTCATAGAAAAATGCAGAAATTATGTAAATCAGCTATGACAGTAAGCAAGGCTTAGAAATGTATTTCAAAACAACCAAAATAATGTGAAAAAAATGTGGGATAGTAGAAAGAGCAGTAGACTTGGAATCTGGTAATATGATTTCTGGTCCTTACTTTGTCAGTAACTGGCAGATGCTTTTGACCAAGACCTCCCTGAGTTTGAATTTTCTCTTCTCTAAAATGAATAGGGATAGACTATAGAGGCTTAAAGGTGCCTTACAGTTCCAATATGCCATTATTTGCAAGTCATGATTTTCTATATTTTTTTTTTGGTTCTTAGAAAGCTGATATGTGCATGTATGTGTGCATGCATTTGTGTGTCTGTGTATCTGTGTGTGTTATACAAATTACACCGTTTGTAATCTCAATGATGAAGGAACAGAGAGAGAAGAGGTGAAAATGCAAAAAAAGATCCATACTGTTAAATAGTTATATTTGGGGGTACTTCGTATATGGAACTCATAGACTAATGTAAAAGGTTCTGGTAGTATAGAATATCTTTGCAAAACTGATACCAATAAAATAATCCATTAGAATTCAAAGTTTAAGTAAAAAAGAAAAATCAAAGAAATGTTCTACATTTCCTTTTATACATCAGAAAGTCTCATCTTTGTACCTATTTTGTCTTTGTCTGAATGTGTCTATGGTAGGAAAATGAAGCTGTATGTTTAACATTAGCCATCTTTTCCTAGTCTCAGATCTATCCCATCCCTCACTATGCCCTCCAGAAAAGGCACCAGATTAATTTTCTTACAAAGAGAAGAAAAGATATGAATTAATACTTTGTGGATTTGCTGCAGTGGCCACATAAGTTTCTGAGTTCTTGTTTCTAATTAGACATGTTCTCAGAATATAGGACTATACTGTGCATTTCTTATGTATCCTTCACAGCGCTGGTCACATGATAAAGCATTTAACAATAATTGTTTGTTCTTTGACCTCAAGACTTTCTCCTGCCCCAAGAGAAAAGGTGCTTAACTTTTGTTTTTTTAAAGCACAGTCCTCTTTGGAAGCCTCATGCACTGTCCTACAGTCATTTGTGTGTGCAATTTGTCTCCTTATTAGACTCTAATATTCATGAGGAGAGGGATTGTGTATTGCTTTTTTCTTTTTCTATCTCCCCTAGGATAACACCTACTAGAGTGCCTAGTACCCAGAAAATGCTTTTATAAACATTTGTTGAATAATAAATGAATGGATGTAATTCTTTGGAATGGCAGGAACAATTGTGATTATGTTTCGACTACTTTTATTCAAGGGGAGTCTGGTGGTAAATCAAATTGTGAGATTAAGTAGTTATTCTTCAGGGCCTTGTTTCCTCTTTTTGGAATCCCACTCTCTTCTAACTGTCCCTTGCCCAAGTGATTCTAGTTCTCAGACCCAGACTTCCTCATTTTCTATTTCCTGAAATTTTAACATCTTACTAATACCAATTATTATTATCGATGATCAGCAATCTAACCTTCTTTGAGACTCCTCTTCTCTCTCACCATTCAGCTGATCTGTGTTCTCAGGGCTAATGTGTAAACTACTATGGGTTCTACTGAATCAATACGTTCTTCTCGTGCAAAACTCTTCTTACCTTCAAGGAGGGGACTACTAATAGTCTATCCTCTAGTGATATACTAGGAAATTTAATAGCTTCCTGCTCTCCATTCTAGTTGTTATCTGCAAAAATGCAACCAGAAATTCCTCCTTCATTCAGAAGAAACTGCCAACTTCCTAAAGTTAACCTCTTCTTGGATTGAATCCAAAAGATGGATAAGTCCACATGAAGTGATGGTAGTATTTAAACCCCTAGCAGCATAGTCACCTGTCAAAAGGTGTAGTTCATGAAGACATACTTCCATTGGGAATATTTAAGACAGTCCAATACATATTCTGAAATGTCTAATATCCCCTTTCTCCATAACTCCTAGTAATTTCCCTGGTGCAAAATGCAACCGAGCAGTGCCAGTAAAGGTAATTTCAGACAATATGTGACAAAATTCTCTATGTCTGTTAAAGTTTTGCCAATTTCAAACCTGTCCCTGTGGTGTATGGGGAAAGTACTTTGGAAGCATTTGGAGATAGCTAACAGTTTAATTCTTTCAAGATTTGAGGGTAAATTCTTTGCCCTTTACATAATGATTGGAAGATCTGAATAGTCGTATAGAAAGGTGTATAATAGCAAGCTACAGCATATTACCTGCCATCTTGTGGAAGGGAGAACAGAGGGAGAGAAAATAGATTGCAAAATGTCATAAAATGATTATTAAAATTTTTATCTGCATGTAATTGGGAAAAATAAAATTTTCTTTAAAAAAGAGTATATTGGCAAAAAGGATGAAAATGAAAGGGAGAAAATCTGAGCTCTACCAGTTATTTATTATATGAACTTGGACCTTCATTCATTCAATAAACATTATTAAATGGTTCTCTGCAAGGTAATGAGACAGGTAGGCTTTTGGGGAAAATCTAAAAATTTATATTGCCCTCCCTGAACTCAAGAAATGTATACTTTGGGAAGAGAGATACAACATGGCTAAACCTCTTAATTTCACAGTCCCAGTTTCCTCATCTATAATATCAGAAGATTATAGCAGATGAGCAATAAAATTCTTTTCTGTGTGAAAATGTTATTCTAAATGACACTCACTTAGTCTTATCATCTTTTGAGTCAGCTTTATAAATTTCTAAAACTTTGGGCTAACAAATATATATATATATATATATATATATATATATATATATCCCAAATATGTACATAATATTAAATCAAGCATGTAATTGCAAAAAGGTACTTTAAAATAAATAGCATGTTTTTATGATATTGTTGATCATGTAGGTACTTAAACTGAAACAGCATTTGCTAGTTTTCTTACTGTGTATATTTCTCCCCTCTGCAATGGGTTTCTCCTGGCATCTTTAAGACCCATTATTCTCAATGATTACCACCTGCAAGTTGGCAAGAAATAGTCATACATTTCTCCTACCATGGAAATAATCAGCAATAATAATACAGTATCAAACTGCTACCTTTTTTAATGAGCTAAGCAACCTAACCATTAATTTATGACCATTTCTCATGCAGCTGTAGGAATAGATCAGCTTTTTTTTTTCTTTTTGAGGAAGCAAAAACAAAAGCAGCAAAATTTCTCTCCTCATAAAAACCAATCACAGGCAAACACACTCCACGAGGGGGAAAATTAATTAACGCTACTTATTAAGCTTTTACTACTATTGATGAATCATCTCTATCAATGATCTTAATTCATCCACAAAACCAATATGGTTTAATAACTTGTAAAAGGAAATTGAGCTTCTTGTTAGAATATTGCTTTCTGGGAGGTACTTGGTTCAGGTTGAGTCGTCTGCCTCTTCTTAGTACTTTAATAAAAAAAAAAAAAACACGGAAGTCTAAAGTTAGAGCAATCACAGGAAATCCAGAAGGATGCTGAACAGTGACTCCTTGATGATTGCTTTCCAAGTCACCTCCTGCTGATTCACTTGTAACATACATCCCCAAAGTCCACAATCCTTTGTCATCATGAGAAAAGATTTCAAATCTCTCGATGCACTTGAATCAAAGGCCAAAACATACTTAGGGGAATGCAAAGCATTAATCTATGCTTATGATAAATGTTTGACTAAAATAACAGAAAATTAGAGATTTAATTTCCTAAAATGAGCTTGTATTAATACACAGCAAGTGATGAAAGTTCCTCTGTCAAATGTGAAAATATTAATTATCCTTCTTAGGATAATATATTTTAATATATTTTAAAATTGTTGTTGTTTAGTAGTGTCTACCTCTTTAGGACTCCATTTGGGGTTTTCATGACAAAGGTACTGGACCAGTGTGCCATTTCCTTTTCCACCTCATTTGACAAATGATAAAACTGAGGCAGGGTTAAGAGATCTACCCAGGGTCCTAGAGCTAAGTAAGTCTGAGGCCAATTTTGAACCCATGAAGAATTCCAAGTCCAGTGCTATATCCACAGTTCCACCTAGTTTCCCCAAGATTTAGAAATAGAAGGAGTCTTAAAGCTCATCTAGTCTAACGCCTTCTTTTTAATGATAAGGAAACTGATAGTAAGTGACAGGCGGGAAGCCACATGTCCTGTGGCCCCCAGTCTCTTTGTACGACTTTGAAATGCCTTTCAATATGTACCAGCCTCTTTATACTAGGGATATCACTTTCAAAGGCCTCAATGTCAAGTTGCCTCTGAAAATAGTGACTTATAGACCAAAGAACTCCTCTGCCCTATTCTCCATTTCTTCATAAATCAATAAAATATTTCCCTACACTAAAGATTTCAAAACAAAAATTTTAAAACGTTTAAAATAAAAACATTATGGGGTATTTATTTGCCTATAAACATAATTTGGGAAAGGTTTTCACTAAAAGTGGAGCATGAAATTTCTTAAATCTGATTTAATTAATACAAGTTGATGTAGCACATAACTTTTCATTAACATATCTCCTGAAGAAAACAGCTTATCAGGAAGCACTTTTAAAGGGTTTATTATATACCAGATATTGCTAAATATTGGAAACACCAAGAAAAAATTTAAAAAAAAACCCTACCCTTCTCTACTGGGGGTGAGGGACAACATGTATATAATAATACACTCAAATAGATGGAATGTAACATTAGAGAAGAAAGTATGAGCTTTTTGAGTGAATGCCAGTATGAATCAGGCTCAGTTTCCTAGTATATGTCACAAAAAGCTCTGATTATCCCACCAAAAATATAGTGGTGCTAGTCATTCACAGCTTACCAAATGACAAAACCACTGAACTCATCACAAGCATAGGAGGAATAGGACAAGACTTAAGAAATTGGTTAAGATTGATATGGTCTAATAATAGTAATAATGTGTACTTAAATAAAACTGTTTTCAAGCACTTTTCTTGCAATCATCAAGTATTGGTATCATTTAAATGTGAGGAAAGTAAGATTCAGTGAGGTCCAGTGACCAGGTACACACTGCTATGTCAGATTTCAACTCAGACCTTTCTCATTCCAAATCTAGTGTTCTTTCTACAACAACAGTAAAATGTCCATTCCTTTAAGATAGGGACATTTTTGCCCACTTTTCTGCTTGGAACCTCAGTTTCTTCACCTATGAAATGAGGGAATTAGACTAAATGACATCTAGCCTATCTTATAGCTTCGGATCACAGTTTCTTAATGGGGGTAAATGAACCCCAAAGGGATTTGAGGCTAGATTTCAGGCAGTCTGAGAACTAGGTTGAGGGGAAAATACATCCTATTTCACTAACTTCTAAGTGAAATTTATCATAATAATTAATAATAATTAAAAATAATAATAATTTCCTGCAATTATTTCCTACAATAATTTGAAAACATTTTCCTGAGGAGTCTATAGACTTCATCAGACTACCAGTGTTCTTGGACACAAAGCCAGTTGAGAACCTTGGTCTAGTTTGCTAGTTCTTGTGTGATTTCTCATATCTGTCCTTTTCTCTCCATTCCATTTCAAATTGTACATTCCATATAAACAAGAGACTAAACTCTCATCCAGCTTTAAATTCCATCATCCTATGAAAGTCCATTCAGTTCCAACAGTAACAATGAGAAGGCAGGTTTGCCTTCTGCCATAGACATAGTAGTATATCAGAGTGATGACTCAGAGTAGATACCCTAGAATTTCTAGGAGATTTATTAAAGATTTATAAAGTTTTTCTGGAAAAAGCAAAAAGCAGTGAAACTGGGGGCATAGGTTCTGAATTTGAGTCACAGTTCTGTTGCTACCTATGTGGTATTGGCATATCTTATAATCTCTCTAGATCTCAATTTCTTCACCTATGAAACTGGGAAATTGGACTCTGTAAATTCTAAGATCACTTATAGATTTATGTTTTAAGTGTGTTTCTCACATATGCCATTTTCCTCTTCTTTCAATGACCAATTGGACCCCTTGCTCAGAATGTACAGAAAATGAAAAATCAGAATGAGGTTAACTATTTGAAATATCTTTTATTAATGTTTCTATTTCTTTGTTCTCTACTTGACCCTATCTTCACCTCTCTTCTCTTAAAAAAAAACCCTCTGGAAACACTTGTCAGGATAAAGGAGATAGACACTAAAATTATCTCTAAATCAGAGAATGGTCTAAATGTGAGAATGGAGGTTTCAGTTTGGTTTTGATGTTTTCTCTTTGTTTACTTTTGGACAAGAGCTATCACTCTTTGGGAATTCCCCATTGAGAAAATTGCCTCTGGCAATTCAAATTGACATTTCCTTTGCAAGTTACAGTCTTAAAAGAATTGTTGAAAACACACAGCCATCTTGTTTTCAGAGGTGAAACTTGAACCCAAATCTGCATATCAGTTCAATCAACCATAAATACCATATGTTATGAGAAACTTAGAATTTTATCTTATTATCCATGGATGATTTCTCTTCCCCAGGTAACACCTTTAACTCTGTGCATACCCAGATATGCATCTTAATCTACTATTTATAGGATTTATTGGTCAAAATATCCTTCCCCTTCTGACCCTCTACATTCATCTTACACCTAAATGATGTGAAGATTCTTATAACTTCCTAAGTGGTTTCCAAACCTTCCTGGTTTTCTTCCTCCAGTAATCTTCCTAAAACACCACTTTGGGCAAGTTTTTGTCTTTGTTTTTTTCATTATGTCATTCCTGCAATTATAGCCTTATGAAAGGGCCTAGATTATAAGTAGAGAAGCCTCCAGGATATTATGATTATCACTCAGACACCTGGGATTAAAATCCACCCAGTCTTCAGCTTCTCCATTCTTTTTAGTCTCATATCAGGTAGCTTCCTCACTAATAGAAGAATTTTTCATTCCTAGGGACCACCATATCTTGAACTTTACAGGTTCCTTAGAGGGGCAGAATCCTTCAGCATAAGATAGTTCTTGACTTTTTTACTTTCCAGGAGATAAACTCTATGTGTAGATTCTGGGTCCTCTTTTACTTTGTATATAATCCGTAGCAAAGTGTCTAATTAGTTCAATCTACTACACCTGGCATTCAGATCTACCATTCAGTTGACTGGCCTATTCTACCTATCAATTCTATCTCCAAGTCTCATTCTCTAGGTTCATTCATTTTATTTTTTATTTTTATTTTTCAATTAATTAATTAAGAATCTTTTTCCATGGTTACATGATTCATGTTCTTTCCCTCACTTCCTCACTCTCCCCTCCCAAAGCTGAGGAGTAATTCCATTGGGTTTTAAATGCATCATTGTTCAAAACCTATTTCCATATTATTAATATTTGCAGTAGAGTGATCACTTAAACACAACATCCCCAAACATATCCCTATCATAAGTTCATTCATTTTAGAGCTAGAAAGGTAGATATCATCTAATATTAGATTAGATATCATCTAATAACAATAGCTTGCAAATAAGTCTCAATTTTGGAGGCAGCCAGGTGACTCAATGGAAAAAAAAAACAAAACACTGGCCTGGAGCCAGGAAGAAAGAACCGAGTTCAAATATGTCCTCAAACACTAGCTGTGGGACACTGGACAAATCACTTAGCCTCTCTAAATCTGCTGGAGAAGCAAATGGCAAACCACTCCAGAATATTTGCTAAAAAGAACTCCACAGACAGTATTGACTGTGTGGTTACAAAAGATCAGGTATGACTGAACAACAAAGTCTCAGTTTAAGTTTTAGGAAATGCTAAGTTATCAATAGTGAATGTATGGGATCCTATTAGATATGAAAGACAAGGAAGATGGAAGAAAGGCATTAAGAACTTGATTAAAAGGGACTAAGTGATAGAGTGCCAGAAGAATCAAAACTCAAAGAAGCAATAGGTAGCGGTTTGGGTGAGAGAAGGGGAGAAATGAATAGACCTATATTGGAACTTGTGAGTTTGAGCAGATGGTGGTGCACTCAAGCAAAGAAGTCCTGTAGGCAGTTGTAAATGTGGGTCAAGAGCTTGTTATAGAGGTCAGACCGGAGCTCAGTTAAAGTCATCAAAATGAATGGGAAATACCAAGGGAGATAATGGGGAAGAGGAGAGAACCTTGAGGAATATCTACCTTAATGGAATTGGGGCCAAAAAAAAAAAAAGGAACCAGAATAAAAGAAATGTGGCAGAACAATCTGAAGAACAAAGTAAGTGTATATCTCTGAAGACAATAGAAGAGAAAATACATAAAAGATGGAGAAGGCAAGAAAGTTTCAAAAGTTATAGAAAAGTTATAGAAAATTGTATTACAAGGAAATTCCTTGGATTTGACAATTTGGAGCTTGTTTGTGTGGCTTGAAAGAGAAATCTCAGGTGAGTGGATGGATTGAGGAGCACCAGGTTGACAAAAGAGTAGACTGATGAGATGCAGGAATAAAGACAATTTTTTCAAGAAGGTTAGTAATGAAAGGGAAAAGAGAGATAAAGTGGTAGCTGGATACATTCTTTCCCTGAAATACTAGTTCATACTTTGTTTAAAATCTCATATCCAATAACTCATTTCATACTTGACAGCCCTGTGAAATAATCTAATCAAGTTGTTCCCATTTGACAAATGAGAAAATTGTGCCTCAGATTAAATAGTTTGTATAATATTACTAAACTAGTTACTATCTAATCTAGGACTAGAGTCCAGATTTTTTTATTACTGGTCCACTGGCCTTTCCACTATAATTCGTAGTTCTCCAATACCCTAATACTCCTTTCTTTTTTTATTAGCTGTATTACTAATTAAGCCCAGAGCCATTAAGCACTGATTCAAGCCATCCAGAAGGAAATCCAAAAGGATCTGAAAGCCTTGTATATTCACAGCACATTTCATTAGGGAATACCCCCAGGGAACTGATTTTTTTGCTTAAGGCAAACATTTATTGAATACTAAATCATAATGGCATTTTTATTTGTCAAACTAAAAAAAAACTAAACTAAGCTTTTAAATGAATTAAACTTTACTTACAATCTTTAAAAATAAGACACAAAATACAGGCTTTTTTAAAGCATAGGATGTGCTTGGGCACGTCCAAAATATTCTGTAGAAACACTTTGCTACCCACTTAGCATAATTCGTTGTTCCAAGCATACAAAAATTGGTATTCTACTCAGTGCATCATTGCATAGATTAAGACACAACAGCAATTACATAGGATAAGTCTTAACCTTTGATATAATCACATCATAAAAGGAGATTTTATATTCACATAAATATATGTGTGTATATATAAAAAGATATATATATACACACATATATGTATGTCTATATATAAGTATGTGTATTTGTTGTTTTTGTTCAGTCATTTCAGTCATGTCAGATTCATTGTAACTCCATTTAGGGTTTTCTTGTCAAAGATGCTGGAATGGTTTACTATTTCCTTTTTCACCTCATGTAATAGATAAGGAAACTGAGGCAAACAGGGTTAAGTGAGTTGCCAAGGATCAAGGAGTTAGTAAAACTCTCAGACTGGACTTGAATTCATGTCATTCTGACTCCAGACCTAGTACTCTATCCACTGAGCCACCTAGCTGTCTAGATTTGTGTGATTTCATATGTATGTATTACACGTAAGGTTTTCCCACAACATCATTTCTCTTGGTTCCATAAACACCAAAATATCTGATTTCCATCCTCATCTGTTCCCTTTCCTTCTTAATGTCATGTTGAAAAAGTTAATTTGAAAACTACTCTCCTGTCTTCTGTGCTAAGCCCTTTGAGGGCAGGGACTCTTTTTATCATTCCCTTTTGTATCCCTAGCTTTTAGCACAATGCCCAGCACATTGTAGGAGTTTAATAAATGTCTGTTGATTGACTGATGGAGTGTCAAGATATAAAAGACAGCACCTTAGAAATCAGAATGTCCAGAGACAATGCTGCTATAAGAAACCATTTTGTTCATGGATGTGGAAGTATAGGTAAAAATCAATATTCAGAACCAATGCTTGGGGCTTTTCCTTGAAAATATTCTCATGCTTAATACTTGTAAACTCTTCATACTGAACAGTAATATTGGAAGAGGTTGAGTTTAACCAACAAAGTTAATCAGAGACAGCAGGAGCCCCATCTTTGCCCTCGAGCTCTCGCTCTTTCCTTGGCATCTGCCCCTCCAGCAACAACAATGTCTCAAGCAGTGAAATCTAGCTTAAGGAAGAGTTCAGCCCTGAAACCCAACCCCAGCCTTGGATGTTTTTAAAACAGGCTTTTTGTGGTCCATGTCGCAGAGAATGTTGTGGCTGTTGAGGCATTCTTTATAGATACATCAGAGCATAAAGCCAACTCCATTAAACCTAAGGCCAGTCTTTTAATTCCCTTTGATCCCAACGATTCACTTACTTCTAGCTCACAGGGTCCTGCATCCGAATCAAAACTTCTAACTCCTTGGATCTGGGGTTGTGTTGAATCTAGTTAGGAAATGAAGGTCCAGAGCATCTCTTCTAGTTTCCAACACATTAACAGATTCTTTTCAAGAACTGTTTTGAATCATAAAAGAACATTTTTTAAAGAGTGGAGCAAAAACTGGCACTAAATTTAGGACATATTTGAGGTAAGACTGGGAATATGATAAGAGGGGATTGTCATAAGAAGTGAAAAATAATCGATGATATTGTCATTCCTCAGATAGAGTAGTAGAGTACTCCCTTATTTGCAGGGGTTATAGTCCAAGACCTACTGCACATGACTGAAACCACAGATATAAAAACCACTTGCTAACCCCTTATAAATGTGCTATCTCTCCCCCACTATTCCATCAAAAAAAAAGTTTTAAAAAATAAAAATGAAAAAAGTGGAAATGAAAAAGTGAAACCAGAAAGAGGAGCAGACCTCTACTGCTGACAGACCTCCAGGCTTTGTTGTCTCTGCCCAGTCATTCACGATTGACTGTGGATAACTAAACCAGGTTAAATGAAACCATGAATAAGGAGGCCTGCTGTACTAGATATTGTTACTATGCCTCCTTTTTTTACTCAGCTAATAATCTTGAGTCATCATCACATGTCATTATTACTAACAAGAATACTTCATAATAAAGTATTTTTCTAAACAGAAACCTAGATACCTAAACTCTTTGTGTTCATTTTCCTTAGCAATAATAACTTACAATTATTTAAATTTTTTAAGTTTTCAAAACATGCTCTCTACAACAACCCTATACTAGGGGTTGTATAAGTTTTATTACTCCTATTTTACAGGTGAGAAGCCTGAGACTGAACTGTTTAGTCATGGAAATCTCAGAAGTGAAAATAAGCATAGAGGATGCATAGTTCAACTCCTACTTAAACAAAAATCCCCTTTAATAACTACTTTAAAAGTTCACATCTTGCTTTTTTTGAAAGACCTCCATTTGTGGGATGGGGGCACCCCCTGACCTGCTGCAACTAACTATTCCTCTGTTGGATAGTCTATTACGTTGTTTTCCCCATTTATCAAACCGACCTATTCTGCTCTTAAATATCCATCCATTTCTTCTAATTCTCATCTTTAGGGTCACTCCATACAAGTCTAACCCTTTTTTTGTGGGACAATCTTTCAAATACTATCATAACTCCACTCCCAAGCCTTCTCTTCCCCATGATAAGCATCTCCAGTTCTCTATCTGATCTTCTTATGACAGAGACTAAAGGATCTTGACTCTCTTCTTGTTCTCCTCTGGAAAACTGGTGACTTATTAGTGTTCTCACTAAAATATGGCACTCAGAACTGAACATAATATGCCACATGTATATTATGATATATTATGCATATCATTTGTGTATATATCTGTGTATATCACATGTACAAATACCTGTATATACCACTAACCAGGCACATTAGAGTATAATGGATCTGTTTCTTCCCTAGTGCCTATTATGTCTCTCTTAAAGCAGATAAAGAATGCATTACCTTTTTTTTTTGGCTGTCATTACACTTTTTAGTATATGTGCTGCCAAAGCTAACGTTGCTGCTTTACACATTGCCAAACAATATTGAGCTTGTAATTCATTAAAACTGTTTGATCATTTTTTTTTCTGCAGAGTATTCTCCCCATGCCCATGGTCACTCAGCTGGTAATATCAGGCCCAAAATTTTAATTCAGATTTCCTGCCTCTAAGAATAGTGCTCTGTCTTTAACAAATAGAACTGAACTAAAGAGTTATACCTGTGGATATGTAGCCATAGTGACAATGAAGAAAGGGGACATTGGTGCCATCAGAGATGCTCATTTTCAGCTTCACCCTCCTTGTTGACAGCTTCTTCATTCCTTTGCCATATCCTCCTAGGTTCTATCCTGCCAGTGACTATGATATGAATGAAAAATGAATGGAAAAAAGGATTTGTTAGGCATTTATTATGTGCCAAGAAATATGCTGAATAGTAATCACTATATGTGCAAAACTACTATTAGAAAAGAGTAAGAAAGATGCTGCCAACAACCAAATTATTCAAGAGAACAATGATGTGTAATGGGGCAAGGACCAGGCAAGGCAATCTTCTGCTCTCCCCCATTCCCTCTCCCTCTCTCCGACTCTCCCCATCTTCCCTCTTCCCTTTCCCCTTTTCCCCCTCCCTCTCCCTTCATCTCTCCCCTCCCTACCCCTCCTTCCAGCATTTGCTTTCATAAGCTATGTTTCTGTTGGGG
The DNA here is from genome assembly GCF_016433145.1 of Gracilinanus agilis. Lineage (NCBI taxonomy): Eukaryota > Metazoa > Chordata > Mammalia > Didelphimorphia > Didelphidae > Gracilinanus > Gracilinanus agilis. The sequence goes on from NC_058134.1 coordinate 83,615,066, forward strand.
TTTTTTTTAACAACCCATTTTAGAGCTGAAGAGCCACATTTTGGGGACATAAACAGGCTTCTCTCTCTATGAGATGGCACCATCTCAGCCATTAGCCTGGCACCCTTCCCTCTTTATATGCATCAAAAGACTAGGAAGGGGCAAAAATCTTAGTTATCAAGGCCAGTACTTGCAAAAGAGATTATGAAGGGAGAGGCTTTCCCATCTAATTGAATGCTCAAATAGCCTTCTTCTTTATCTTCTGGCTTCCTGAACTAAAGCCAGAAGTCCTGTTTCCCAGATCTCTTCTCAAATGAAAACAGTCATTGTGTGGCAGAAGGCTGCTGTCTGATTGAAGAATGCAATAGTTGTGTTAAGCTGGCACCCCTCTCTCCTCTGAGGCTCATGAAAACTATCATTAAAATGGATCTAGGGCTTTGAGTTGGTGGGAAGAGGAGGAGAGCACATAGGGTCTATGCTATGCATAAGGGTGTGTTCAGATTTTGAAAGAAGCCAAAATCTGACACCAGGAGAGATGATGATGAAAGCTATTTTGGAGCTTAAATGTGTTTGTTAAATAAGAAAAGAAAATAGTAAATGTTCATCAGGAGAGCAATCAAGGAACATGTGGTGTTTAGAAACACACATTAGCAGAAAACACAACAGAGGGGTAATGTTCTGTTACTGGAAGGCCTTGTGGGGCCTTCTGAGCATGGGCTTCCTTGAAGTGTTGCTTGGAATTTTGGGGAAGGTATTTTTTCAGGTATTGGTACCCTGGGTCATGATTTCAATACTCTTCTCTATTCCACCCCACCCTCAGACTTCGACTATTATTTATAACTTCCTCCCACCACATTCCTCAAGGTACTATACTTGAAAGAATTGGAAATATATCCAAGAATCTCTAACTGCAAAAATGTCACTATTATTAAAAAAATGAATACAGCATTTTATTCCTCACCAAGAGCCCTTCAGAACTTTCCCCTTTAATTCCTCTTCCAACCCATTTAGTACCATCCTTATTTGGGGGAGAAAGAACCTTGATGTCCTTCTGACAAATTACACTATTCTTTTCTTTTTTGTTGTTGTTATTTTGTTTTTTTGCCAAGTGAGGGTTGTGTAGATTATGTAGGTAAAAGGTATGTAGCAGACAGAATAAGCCATGTTAAGTTGATGGTCATCAGTTCTAATCTTTATTTTCAAAGGCAAGTATCTAGGGTACCTAAAGAGCAATTGTCTCAGGATTTAGGAGATCTGAGACCATGTGATAAAGAATTAAAAACATAACTTCATCCTCAATTGATCTGCTACTTCCCACTGACCTCAGATGTTTGTGTTCTCCTTAATCATGTACAATATATTTAGATTTTAGACCTTTCAAAAGAGACTAAGGGGTAGGTAGGTAAATCAAGAAGCCTGAAGTCAGGCGAACCTGGGTCCAAATGTGACCTTTCACACTTCCTAGCTGTATGACCCAAGGCAAGTCACTTAATCCAATTGCTTAGGCCTTACCACTATCTTAGAATTGATGCTAACACATCAGAACATAAGATGTTCTGATCTGAAATCTGAAACACAGAAGATAAGAGTTTCTTTTAAAAAGCATGAATATTCTATCTTCTTGTTTTACTAAACAGTAGGCTATGAGCTCCAAAAGGGCAGGGAAGATATTCCTTTGCTATGCCCAGCTCTAAGCACAATGCCTGGCATATAGTAAGCTCTGAATTAATCCTTGCTGTCTAATTGATCCCTTGGCACTTCAGCTACTCTCTACTAGGGCTTATTGTCATACAGGGATGCCTGAGAAGTTGAAGACTCCTCTATATTTTACCTGCATTACTTCTGCTACATCTCAAGCTCAGCACTTCCAATTCAGTCATTCTGTCTTGTCTCTAAACTCTGTTGTCGTGTATAACCTCAGCATGGTTCCTTGAATCAGCCAGTCAGTCTTTCAGTCCTAGTAGAAAAGCTGTGGATGGCCAGTTATCCTGAAAATTCAGTCTTTGTTGAATGAGTCAAAAGGATATGCCTTGTTGAGAACTTTTGTGGGGATTATGAACTAGCAAGTGTGCACTGTCTGATGAAGGCATTTCTTGATCAAATGGTCTGTTTCAATGAACAGGGCACCAGGTTATCATTATTTCTGGAGGATCAAAAATCTCTTATTCTTGAAGTTATAGTTCTTTTAAAAATATTCTCCCGATGAAAATATTTTTTCCAACTGGCAAATTTTTATTTTCTTTCTCTCTCTCCCCTTGAACAACTAAAAACAACCAAAAAACCCTTTATGATAAATATTTGCTTAATCATGAGCAAAAAGCAAAATCTCACATTGGCCTTGTCCAATAATGTTTGCCCTTTTCTACAAATCTATAACATTTCTGGTGGGAAATGGCTATTCTCCATCATCTTGTGGCCCCTAGAGCTGTGCTTTGCCATTGCATTGTCCAGAGTTCCAAAGTCTTTCAAACCCTTTTCTTTCCACTTTTGTCTTTGTGGAAATGTTTTTTTTTCTTTTCATAATTGTTCAATTCACTCTTAATCTGATCACAAAGGTCTGAAACTGACCAAGTCATAATTTCTTAGGGGGCAGTATTATTCCATTAAAAACACCAGTTGGTATGCATTCCTTTGGTTTCCAATTTTCTGCTTCCAGGAAAAAGGTCCTATGATTTTGAATGTATGGTTCATCTTCCTCTTTCTTGGATTCTGTTAGGATATGATATAACTACAGGGGCCTTTCCAGTGACTTTATAAAAGGGCCAAAGTTCTCTTCCAATTTAGTCTTATCTATTTAAGTCATCTTTTCATAGGGTGATTTTTAAAAATCTTGTCATCCTCTTCATTAAAAGAACAAATCAAACTAAAAAGTAAACTATAGAATAAGATAACCACCAAATGTTTCAGTCACAGCCAACCTGAGCAAAAAAGTTTTGTCTAGACCCAAGATGTCATCTCCATGGAAAGATGATTAGGACAACTTAAACACAGATGGGTTAGTAGATAGAGTCCTTGCCTAGAGTTGTGAAGATTCAAGTTCAAACGTAGCCTCAAATATAGATTCGCTTTGTGGAACTTACTTGTTACTTAATCAGTTTGCCTCAGTTTCCTATAAAATGAGTATAGTAATAATACCTACTTCCTATGGTGGTTGTAAATTTCAAATGAGATGTGTCAAGCACTTATTATAGTGCACTTAGTAGACCATTATAGGGTCTAACTTGCAGACAACAAATTCATATAACAAATAATGTGTCTGAGGAAAGACTCAAACCCAAGTCCATAAAATCCAAGACCAAATACTCTATTCTTTTTTAAAACCCTTAACTTCTGTCTTAGAATCAATATTATATATTGGTTCTAAGGCAGAAGAGACGTAAGGACTATGCAGTGGGGGTTAAGTGACTTGCCCAGGGTCACACAACTAGGAAATGTCTGAGGTCAACTTTGAACCCAGGACCTCCCATCTCTGGACCTGGCTCTCAATCCACTAAGCCTCCTAAATGCTGTATTCTTGATACATGATACTGACTCTTGGTAAAAACTCTTAAGGCTGAGAAATCTGTCCTTTGAGGGCCACCATTTTTTTCTCCTGACTCTTCTTTCTCTCCTTATGCAGTCCCCTTTACCTAGATGCTGTCAGATTGCCTCTCCTAGAAAACCAAGGCTACTTCTTTGAAGTTCCTTGTTCATGATTTTCCCTTCTCTACCCCTCACTCAACAAAGTTAATTTGATCTTAACCCGAAGAAATGGAGGAGTGAGTGGAATAACAAATATATAAAATAAATTTGAATGGAAAAACTGACAATCTAGTGATTTGATGAGTCATCATTGAGTTGACTTTTAAAAGAAACTTTAAACCTTAAAAAATAGTACAAGCAAACAATTTATGAAAAAGAATGGATAATGTATACAAAATATCCTACGGAAAGGAAATAATGTACTCATGAGAATTCCATGATCTATGGCATCATGTAAAACCAAATATTTGGGGGATGGATGGTCCATCTATCATCCTTCCAATTGCATCTCAGATACAGAACTGCTGAAATTGCCTTTGAATCTTGTCTACACTGCTTATGGGTCCCAGATCATGTCAAACTAAAGTTCATCTCCATATTTAATTTTGTGATAAATTGACTTAAAATTTTTTTTAAATCTACTCATAAAATAGATGTTGAAATTTAGTTTATTTATAATTTTGCATTTCATGCCAGAGTTTTATAGGTTATATGAATGCATGATCCCTTCATCTGGCCACATATACGTGTGTGTATACAGAAGAAAAACTTTCCTTGCTTTTAACTGTATACATATAATCAGGTATATCTTATGTATCACATAATATATATGTCATATTTGTGCTTATATTTCTATATTATATATTCAGTTTCCATTTAAAGAATGAGCTATTACTTATTCTGTCATGGTTTAGTAATTTATTCAAGGAAAAAAAGTGATGGATGACATAAATTATTATTAGTTTTCCTTTTTGATTTAAATAATAATAGCCAATTTCCCAAGGCTATATGGAAATGTAGGAATAAGACACTATCCAAACCCAAATGCTGTCATTTTCAGGGAAAAGTTGATTCCAAAAAAGAAAATAAATAAGAAAGCCCAATGGCCTATCATATAAAAATAGCAGAAACATTACACTGAAAAAAATGATACTTTTAGGATATCATTTTTATATGACTGGGACATTAAAGAAAAAGATGATCAGATTTATAGGCAATTAAACCTTTAACTGATTTGAAGAGATGGTGAATCGATGCACCTAATTTCTAAAAAGACAGGTGCTAGAGTAAAAATATTTATTTCCTAAGGCTCCCTCCTCTGCAGCTCATCAGGATAGAATTTAAGAGTAAAATTAGGAACTGAAAAATAGACTGCAGAAGAACCCAGAGGCAACCTTTGTTGACCTCATTATGTTTTACAGATGTTGGTTATAGCAGCCCTGCTCCCCATCTGGGAATTAAAAAAAAAAAAAGACTCCCTATGCAACACAGTCTCAGTACACCCACATTACTATAATTCTATCTTCCTTCCATGTTGCCATAAGACAGGGACTATATCTCTGTTGTTTTTTTTCTTTAATATTCAGTATTGTGTCATACAATCAGATCAAATGAAATCAAGAAATGTTAACCATACCTTGATTAACAAAAATTCATTAAGAATTGAACCCTTTCCTATGCTTTATCATTTATCTTCTTCAACTTTATCCCTTATTATCCTATTCAATCCCTTTTTAGCTTCTTTGTATCATACACACACACACACACACACACACACACACACACACAAATAGACTATATAAACCAATTACATGTTTTAGGGTAACTTTAATTTTAGGAATTTTTACTTTATATCATGAGAAAAATCTCTATCCAATTCAACTCTTCCTAGTTCTATTCCTCACAGTCAAGCAAAGCAGACTGTACTTCTGTTCCATATACTTTTCCTTGAAACACATGAAGACATCTTTCATTCCTCCCTAATTCTACAGACTGAACACCCTCATTACCAACCAGTGACTTTTGTATAGCATGATTTTGAAGACCCTCTCAGTTCTGATTTTCCCCTTAAATACTGATTCTTCATAGCGATTTTTGTTTTCTTGATTACTAGTAACTTTGTGTTACCAAGTATTAGATTAATCAGTGTAATGAAAAGAAAAGTAGATTCTAACTTTAGGGTCAGAGGCTAGCTTTCCCCAAGCTGAAGGTATTCTCTTCATTTTTACAGTCTTCTCTCATCTTAGATGGCCCAGTAGAATGGGAGTTCCTTGAGGACAGGGATTATTTTGTTTTGTTTTGTTTTGTTTCTGCTGTCTGTTTTGCCAGGGCCTAACATTTTAAAAGTGGCACTTAGAATAGAACACCATTTTCCAAAAACTGGGAGATTTGAGACTGGAAAACTGGATAGAAGGCTATTGCAATAGTCCAGGAGAGAGGTGACTGAGGACCTCAATTAAGATTGTGGTTAGATGATTGGAGAGAAGGGAACATCTGAGAAATAATGGCAAATTAGAAATAAGATTTGGCAGTAGCACAGCAATTCTCCTCTATGTTTCCAGTAGTTTTTTTTGAAATTTATAATTATTATCTAAGCAAGGCAAAAACTATCAGCAATCCCCATTTTAGGAGGAAAGTTTTCTGGAAGATATTCAGGTAGTATCAGTCCCCCATTGCTACCATATCACATGTTTGTCCCTTCTTCGTGATTGAACTCATACAATTCTAATTTCTGATTAGGTGGTTTGTAACATTTTATCTGTGTCTGTCTACGTGTGAGTCTGTCTCTGAGACTCTCTGTCTTATACACACACGCATAACAGCTCCCTCCATCCCTCTTTCTATTCTTTCTTCCTCTTTTACTGATGCCCCAAATGGTCTTTTCTGAAATATAATTAGAATAAAGCAACCAAGGCACTGGAATCTGTTTTTTAAGGTTTCCTCCCTCTGTCAGTGATACAGAACTTCCTCCAATGGTCCCCATAACACAACAAAATTCTCCCCACTGCTTTGTTTAGTTGAAGATGACCACTCATACTCCTTTGGGTCCCATTTTCCTAATGACCTTCTCCTGGTGTCCTCAACTCTATTTTGTATCTTATTCCACCTAAGACAAATTCAGTTGTATGTGGAGAGAGGGAATAGAATACCAAAGCAAAATTTCCCTGGTAAAATTGTTGTACATATATAACTTATTTTGAGAAGTTGGTATGTGTACTTTGAAAGAGCTTGAGATATTATATATAGCTCTAACACTCACCATAATCCTCATGTCAAATGTTTGCCTGGGTAATGAAATAGTATGCAGTCTGGATTCATATTATAAGACCAACTCAACTAAAATTAAATTGCTTTGGGCATAAGAATTCCTACTTAGAATTTTAATTTGTCATTATGATTCCCCACTCTGGTTCTTAGATCTTATAGATATGTAAAGGGCACCATGTCTTAGATGAAGGGCTGGATTTTGAACCTGAGCCTTAATTTCCTCATCTGTGAAATAAGAGATTTGAACTAGTTGATCCCTGACTTCCCTACCAGTTCTGAATTTAATATCTTCTTTTGTTAATACACAAATATTTGTCCAACACTCATTTGGCTCATTCCTCATAGTGAGTTTTGTTTGCTTGGTTATTGGCAACATATTATCGAGTATTAGATTGATCAGGGTAATGGAAAGAAGAGTAGACTCTTGCATTAAGGTCAGAGGATAGCTTCCCCCACACCAAAAATACTTTCTTAATTTTCACATTATCTTCTACTTACTTATCTACTCTAATCTTATATATCCCAGTAGAATGTGAACTTCTTGAGGACAGGAAATGCTCTTAGCGGCTGTCTGTTTTGCTAGTTCTTAGCACAATGAATTGCTTAATAAATGGATCAAATGGTTCCTAAAATCCATTCTCAAATCCTGTGTTTCTGTTACTGCACAGGAGAGAATTCTTATTTGAATTATGTTACTTTTTCCTGAATTGTTTTCTTTCTTTCCTGGAAATAGTTCTTCTAGTTCTCTCTCTTCTTCCATATTTCCTGACTTTTCTTCTGAAGTATATTCACATCATTATGCATGTGAGGAAATTGCCCTGGTGATGGTTATAGAGCTTATCAATTTTCTCCTTTTATTTTTCTTTAAGTCTTTCTCAAAAGCATGACATTATTAGCAATTAAAATAGTGAAAATAAACAGTAGATGACTTTCAGCTGTCAACTTAGGATGCAAATCACTGTATCTAAAAAAATAAAGTTTATTTTTTAATTAATGATTAGAGTCATAATTCCTCCAGTTTCTACAGCCATCTGCTATTACAAAGCAAATAGCATGAAAACACATGCCAATTGGTTTGCCAGAAATGAACATACTGATTCTCTCCCTATAGTCTCTTGTTATTGGTAAAAACCTCATCCAACATTCCCACACACCTTAGTTCTCCATTTGCTGATATTATAGGGCAGTGGTTAGGAAGCCTCTCAACCTGTTCATCTGCCATTTTTACCCCAAAAAAAATCCTATAAAGTTAAAAAAATGTAGCAGAGGAGCTCCCAATGTTTCCCTTTAAAGGAAACAGATTTGTAGTAACATTCAATTTTTATGTCAAAAAATAGAGCAGTTATACAAGGTAATTTTGGAATTAATAATATCACAATAATAGCTAGCATTTATATTGCCTTTTAACATTTATAAAGCATTTTATATGTTATCTCATTTGATCTTCAAAGCAACTTTGTATGGTTGGTGCTATTATTATCCCCATTTTACAGAAGAGGAAACTAAAGTCAAAGGAAATCAAGTGATTTGTACAGAATCACGCAGCTACTAAGTATGTGATACAAATTTTGAACTTAGGTCTTTCTGACTCTGGGGCAGCTAATAGAATGGCAGCCCCGAATATAGAAAGACCTGGCTTCAAATCCAACCTTAGACACTGTGCATCCTTGAGCATGTCAATTAACCCTATTTGCCTTAGTTTCTTCATCTGTAAAATGGGATGGAGAAGAAGTGTTAAATCCCTCCAATATTTCTGCCAAGAAACCCCCAAACCCCCAAAAAGGTTCATGGAGAGCCAGATGCAACTGAACCAAATAAAAACAACTTCCAGACTCCAAATCCAGAGCTCTATCCCTTCCATTTTACGGTGATGAAGTAATCTGTTCATATGGTTTTCATAGATCTTTTTCTCACTTAATTTTTTTAAAGTTGCTAACCTGCTCCATTTCCCAAAGGTAAATAATGTTAGAATAATAGGCAGTAGTCAAGTAGTACTTCAGATTCTACAAAGTATTTTACATGTATTATTTCAATTTATCCCTGCAACAACCTCTTGACCTAAGTTCTACAAGTATTATAATAGCTATTTCATAGATGAGGAAATAGAGGGTTCACATGGAGCAAAATAAACACATATTCTTTCCTGTTTAACTTGCGTTGAAAACTGGCCACTCTGTGAGCAATTTGTTCCTTTTCCATTTACATCATAAGTTTTGGTCTTGAAACTGATCACTCGTGCCTCTAAGAACAAGAATTTGAATAATCCATATTATATTTCTTTAAGCCATGTATTTGGATAGTAATCACCCTTCCACAGATGAAGAAGATTTCAAAGATAAGGTTTGGAGAAGGCTTTGGGATTCTTAGGTGAAAGGATTGCAATGTTCTGGTCACATAGTTTCATCTTTTATCTAAGCATCTCTGAACACAAAAGTGGAAGTTTTCCTTTTATCTCCTTCAATTCCCTTTTGCTAAAGAACAAATTCTTTCAAAGTAGAGCTGGAGGGAGTGCCTTTGGTGTTGCTTCAGTACATCAATAGTTCTGTGATCTCATCCATGTGAGTACCCTCTCCAGTGATATAAACCAGAAATCATCCTTACCTTCTTATCCTGTGCAACCTTTGTCCTTGTTTTCTCACAAATACCCTACACGACATCCCCCCAGCATCCAGGGTGCCTTCCCCTCCATCACTTGGCATTGCATAGATACCAATGGCACATACTGGCTATCCATTGGTTATGTCTTATCATATGACCCAAGAATCTCAGTGAGAAGTGAGCAGACTCAAAAAAAAATCAACTTCATATCTTAGAGGAGTTTACACTCTAATAAAGAAAAAGGGCAAAAATACCCAGGAAGTAGGTTCAAATTTATTTAGAAATATCAACACTTACAAACTATCTGCTAAGATTCCTTGCTAACTGAGATGAGGAATTCACATATGTTGTTAATCAAATATATCTTAATGGAGGATACCAGTATGTTTAGGGTTTTGAAGGGAAGGAAGGCTTTGCAGAGATGATCCCAGGCAGCTGAAATGACATTTGTAAGGAATATCATTGGGTAGAGTGGGGAACAGTAAAAAGGGAGCTGGTAATCACTAAATGTGAAGGCATCCAAGATAGTTAACTTTTCAGGATATAGGTCCATGACTGCTTGATTAAAACAAAAGAAAGTGAGATGTGCGTAATTCACTTTAAGGATCTGGTCATCTAAGAAAAATTCCAGAGGAAATAACAACAGAAATCTAGGACTTTAGAAGCATACCAAGCAAGGAAACCTACTCTAGCAAAAGCCTACCACTATAATATAAGTGTGGTATGTTTCTAGGGAAACCATTTTGGTTGGCACAGAGAGCCTGTATTTTCATTCTCAAAAAATGAATTGTCAGTAACTCTCCTGAACTTGGGAATAGAAGAGATTCATTAGCATAACTGAAATCCCATCAGTACACTTTTTTGAAACAAATATGTTATTTTTGTTGGATTAAGGGCCAGGCTGCCCAGCTTTCATATACAATTTCAATAACATCCATGAGTCCCCTTATTCAGAATTCCTGAACTTATTGCTACAAATAAAGTACCTGATGTTTATACTTTGTTGACAGGAACAGATTCATTGGATTTATTTTTTGTTTTGTTTTGCCTTTCCCCTACCCTCAGGTGCATTTGCATATAGATTTTATAGATTGATATTCTTTTCATATTCATTGTGCCAGGAACAGTCAAAGTGTAGGTGTTTTTGATCAGTGTTCAAAACACTTTCTTTATTCCTAACTAAACACAACAGTACTGTCAAAAGCATGGATTTTCAGGCCCTGGGGTAGAAAAGGCTGTGGTCTCCACTAGGAACAACTTATTTAAAAAATCAGAGTGCTATATCCAAGATGTTTCTGAATAACATACTGGCTTCATGTAGTCCCCAGACACATGCTCTCACTCTGTTAAGGAATCATGTTTCCTTTGTTAGGCTATTTCTATTTTTTTAAACAAGAACATACCTACTTAAGATCTCTTTCCACCCCTTTTCTGGTTAAGTTCTTCTCAGTTTCTTCTAGTGGTTTCCTTCCAAATGATTTGGACAGGATCTTTTGAGAAAGAGTAACTCTTGAAGAGATGAAACCACCAGAGTTAAATATTTTCATAACTGATTTCCAGCTCTCAGAAGCTACCCAAAAGACAAAGAAGTGTGAATTGTGTCCAAAATGCTCTGTGACATGTTACTCAGGAAAACATAGTAATTAAAAACATTGAAAGCTGGGCAATTTATGACTTACAGATGTCAATTTATGACAGAATCACAGCATATATTGTACCAGCAAAGTGACATTTATTTGGTAATTAATGATTAAAACAGTAATTCCTCCAATGTTGACAGCCACCTGCTATGGCCTGACATTTAGATATCACTCTCATCCCAGTGCCATAGAGATATTGTACTTTCCCATCCTCAGGGTATTACTTACATCTGAATTCAAATTAATGTTTGACAGTCCTCCTATCAATGAAGTATGTTGTTCAATTCAGGCCAAGTCAACAAGCAATTTCCAAGTATACCTACTATGTGGAAGACATCAACCTGTGCTCTGCAAATATCAGAACAAAAATAGAAAACGAAGCCCTACTCTCAGGGAGTCTGTGTTTTAAGGGGATATAAAGTTTAATAGATAATTTGAGGAAGAAGAGAACATAACTCAGGAGGTGGGAGGTGAAGGATTAAGGGAGAGGATGAAGATTTTCACACAGGAGATGGCACATAAACTGAGGCTTGAAAAACTAGAATTCTGAGAAATGAAAGTGACAAGAGAGTGAATTCTGGGTTGGGGAAGGCAGCTTATGCAAAAGAATAGAAATATAAGATGGAATCCTAAGATTGGAGGACAGGTAGAAGGACCAACTTTTTTGAAACATAGTGTACACAAAGAGGAATGAGATGAAGTAGGTCTGTATGGCCAAACTGGTCAGGTTGTGAAGAAACTTAAAATATGGTTTGAGGAGTTTGTACTACATTTTAGAGGCAAGCAGGAACTGCAGAAGACTTTTGAGCAAGGACATCACATAGTCAAACCTGTTCTTTATGAAGGTTGTTTGGGCAGATTGTAGAGAATGGACTGAAGAAGAATCACAATTAGATTGTAGAGTCCATCAAGTGCAGGCTTCTTTTTCCACAAAAGGAAACTGAGGTTAAAATGGTTGTCACTTCTCCAAGGTCATATAGCAAGGTAAGATTTGAATCTAAGTCTTCATAACCATAAGTCCGATATCCTTTCACCTATTCCACACTATCTCCAGTCCAAGATGTTCAAATTGGGGAGACCAAATAGTTGATTGCCATAGTCTAAAAAGAAAGGGAGGGAGACACATTTATTAAGTGCTTACTATATTCTAGTCACTGTGTTAAGCTCATTACAGATATTTTCTACTTTATCCTCACAACAAACTTGTGAATAAGATGCTATCATTAATTCTCATTTTCTAATTGAGGGAAGTGAGGCAAATAGAGGTTACATGAATTTCTTAGGGTCAGACTTCTGAATTTAAACTCGTCTTCCTGACTCCAGATTCACCTCTCACCTCTCACTGTGCCATCTACCTGCCCAGAGGAAGATTCCTTGAATTAGGGAATTGGTAATGGAAATGGAGAGGAAAGGTTAAATATAAGATATTCCATAGAAGTAAAATGGACAAGACATGACAAGTGATTTAACATGTGTGATGGAAGAGAAAAGTAAATTTGAAGTTGCAAAGTTGGGTGATGGAAGGTAATATCCTCAGCAGAAATGAGGATGTTTGAAAGAGGAATAGATTCAAAAAGAAAATAATGAAATCTTTCTTGGGATATATGGAGGTGAAGAACTCTTTGGGGCATCTATGTCCAGAAGTCAGTAGGGGATGGTGGAGAAGCACCAAACAATACGAAACTTTCCCTCCCACTGGCACTTTAGTAAGATTGATGTCCATGAGTGCAGAATATGGTATAAACATTGTATTTTTCAATCTGTTAGATTATTTTGGTGATATTCTTCTTTTCCCATTCAAAAAAATTACTGTTTTTAAAAGAAAACTCTGTGGGACAAGAAAAAGATAAGAGAAAATCTAGACAAAACAAAGATATCAATAAAATCTTTTTTTAAGAAAAAATAAGCTCTAAAAAATGAATCTAATCTCTGACTGAAAACAAATACTGCATTAACTTTTCCAATGGTTCAATAAATTCATACAAATCCTGTTTCAAATTATATACAGATAAGTGTTTAGGATTGCTCTAAATAATATAAACTAACAATATACCCAAATTTTGTCTTTGAGGGGACAAAAGGGAGAATGGTTTAGTAGGAAGCCTTGGATTTAGTAGTTTCTAGCCACTTTTTCCTTAACAAGTTTGTGAATCACCTAACAGTGATATTTGTTTACTCACTTATAAAAAATGGAAATCATAGTACTTATATTTCCTATGCTACTAATGTTTGCATGAAAAGTTCTTTATAAACTGTAAAATGTCATATTAATGTAACCCAAATGGGAAAACCACCACATGTAGTTTTAGAAGATTTGGGGGGAAATTTTCTTGTTCTATCTTGCATCTAACTATGATTTCTAGCAATGCAAGAGAAGGTCATTTGCTGCCTATTCTCTTAAGTGGTCTAAGGAATGAGACTCTGGGTCCCAGGTAATATCAAATATGTCAAATTCCCACCCCAGGAATAGAGTCAAAAGGACTTTATATGTGAAAATGAATAGATGTTAGCATTTTAAAGACTAACCAGCGGACTTTGTTGTAAAACCTGCCCTGCCCATAAACATATATATTTAACTGAGAGTGTGTATATACATAATTACATATACAGATACATATAGTATGACTATATATTGATACACAGAGAAAGAGGTGGTATAAACAGAGAGATTGGATATACAGAAAGAAATATGCTAAGATAAATCTATAAATATGTAGCTCTATTTTTATCATCTATATACAGTTGTCCCTTGCTATATCATGGTTCACTTATCATGGCTTCACTGTATCGTGGATTTAAAAAAAAATCTAATTCTGTATCACAGTTTTCACTATATCCCGGGCTTTTGTGAATGAATACCGTACTGTACGCAATGGAAATGCAGTACACCACTACTGCTTGCACAGGTTTGCCATCGTGAAATTGTACACTGCACAGTATTGGTTGATGGAATAAAAGGAAACCAACCCATAGCACTGTGTTCTGTATCCTGGGCGTTGATTGACTCAATGACTGTAGCATCGGTCTGTTTGCTCTCCAACACTGTGCCCATACATTCAGAAAGTGTTTAAGAGTATATGAAGTGGTTAGAAAAGTGTGGGAAAGTTTAGTAAGAATGTGGAAAAATTCCGTAGAAGAGTGGGAAGGGTTTATAAAGTCTTAAAATATGTATAAATAATAAAATAAATATAATGCTGCTATTATGCAGATTTTCACCTATTGTGGGGTTCTCTAGAACATAACTCCCATGATAGGTGAGGGATCACTATATAGATATACATAGTAATAGTATATGTATATTATAGATAATTTGATTAATGATAGTTTCCTACCAAATATAATTTGGAATTTTTTAAAGCTGAAACTTTCTCTTGCTATCTGTCCAAAATGCCTGAAATTCCACCATTAGAGACATTTTCTAAATTTAAGGAATGTGTATTTCCAGAAGGCTCTGTTTAAATATAATCTTCACTCCTTACCGTGTTTCCAACTATTAGCAACTCAGTATGAATTAGTTTATCAGAATAATATGCTGCTACTTAGTACAATTATGAAGGAACAGAGTATAAGAAAGATATGTTGGAATTGGAGAGAGGGAAATTGCCTCTGGGAGTTAAGGAATCCCTGCAGGGATCAGCAGGAGGGCACTCATTGCAAGGCAAGTGTTAAATACTAGAAGGAAGGGAAAGAGAGTATTGACTGGGAGTGGGTCATGATCAGCAACCTTTTTTTTTCTATTTACCCTATTGAAAATATGCACTATTTAATATCCTTAGCCAAGTTTTGGTTTCACAAGGAAGTTTTAGCTCCCCAAAGCCTTATGTTTTTGAGCAGAAAATGGGAATAGATGACTTAGATTTAGTAATGTTTCTGATTAAGGAAAGTCTTTATTAAACAAATTGACCTTTAATTTAGAATAATTTAGGAGCTAAAGAAAAACAGAAATAATTATTTCACTCGTTCTCCCACTAGCCAACTTTGGTTTTTATCTTATTCTCAGCCTGCCAAACTTCAGAGGTACCTACAAAGACAAGCACGATAAATACTCTTTATTATGAAGCTGACACTCTCCACAGCACCCCCAGCCTATTTGTCTGAGAAGATATTTACAAGATCAATAGCCCTTTCCAAATGCCATAGCTAAGATTACAAATCTCCTTGGTTTATAGTTTAAATATTGAAAAGGGAGAAATGTTTTCCACAACCTGACCCCAACTTCTTTCCCACTATTTTTTTCATATTATTTACTCCCACATAGCCCTCTGTTCCAACCAACTTAGGCTCCTTATCATCCCCAGATCCTATCCTGTCCTTTAGTATCTCTATGCCGTTGATTAAGCCTTCTCGAAGTCCTCATCTCTCTCTACTGAAATTCCCACCTTTCTCCTTCTCTCCTTCCCTCTTTCTCTCTCTTCCTACGTTCTTCCTTTCCTTCATCCCCCTCCATTCTTTTTGTCCCTTTCTTCCTTCCATCTTTCCCTTTCTCCCTACTTCCCTCCCTTCCTTCTCTCTACCCATCAAGAATCAATTTAGGAATCTCTTCCTCTGAAATACCTTTACTGATTCTTTCAGTTTAAAGTGAGCTTTCTCCCCTGAAATTTCTTAATCCCTGCTTTGTCACTTAGCAACATTTTTTTTTATCATGGCTGTTTGTCATTCTTGTTATTGATCCTAAGTATTGGGTCTTTCTCACTATTTGCCTTACTAGTACTAGTCCAATGCCTTGCACATAGTAGGCAATACTAATACTAATTTGATTAACTGAATTGATAATGGAAGAATTTTTCAACTTGTTTGTCAGTTTTCAAAATTCCAATCTATTAGCAAATGTTGCCTACACAGATGAAAATCCAGTCTGATTGCATTGACACTCTCAAAGAATGAGTTTTCTCAGAAAAAGATCTATTACTCCCCATTGTCAGGCCAAAGATACAGCAAAGACAGTATTTCCCACAGTCTTTTGAGGCATATGCTTCCAGGAAAAAAATAGCCAGTACAAAGAACCAAAAAGGTGCTTGAAAATTTGAAGGAAGGAAACAAAGAAGATAAAAGCAATCAAACAGAGTAGTGTGTACTTGCAGTGTCCAGACAAAATGGGATCTTTGGCCAACCTAGTCTGCAATCAGCCAGTAGACCAATTTAGAGAACTTCAATGGTTAAAGGTATGATGATTAGGGGTTCATCCTCAAGTACCTCTAGGGAAAAGAGTTGGTTAGAAGTAAAATCTTTGATATGATTTAGGAGTTCTCCCCACCCCCCAACTTATCTTTGAAGCATTCTTTTAAAGAAGTGTTATTGAAATGCCTCCCAAAGCAAGCATGCTACTCTCCTCTCACCTCTTCCTTTATGTTTCCCCCATCTAAAAATGTCCAACATTTATGAGGCCCAAACTAAAAGGGGAAAGTATTTAGAAAGCAAATCTAGATATTTCAATATTAGGTGTAGCACTTGAATATACATTTAATCTTACCAACAAAGATTCTCGTAACTAAATTTTAATCAAATATTCTCCCTTGTAGTTAACCATTGTCCATGTTTTTTTTTATGAAGGAAACTTGAAATATAGTCAAAGACATCCAGTTAGATTGTTGTTTTTGTTTTTTCTGTATATTCTTTCAGCTTTCTTACTCCTGTCAGTTATTGAGTATGCTTGAAAAGAAAGAAGAATCAAGATTTGCCTATCATTTTGCTATGGTCTAGATCATTTTTTTTCCTGGGACATTATTTTACATTTAACATTGTTTTAAAAAATGATCTTAAGCAGGTATAGCAAATTGAAAAGAGAGAAAACTAAGTCCTGCTGATATTTTTTTTAATTTAAATTAAGTAGAAAAAAGAGCCTTAGTTTTAAAAGTTCTGCCTAACATCAGAAGGTCATTTAACATAGTAAATAGAGATGCTGGAATCAGGACTCTATAAAACTTGAGTTCATTTCCCACTGCTGACAGATGATACTGTCTTTGAGAACCTGGAGAAGAATTTTAACCTCTTTGTGACCTGGGATATCCTCTAATATTATAAGATTCAGAGAAGGAATTGATCTGCATTGATGTGGAGTGTTTTTTCATCAGGAGTTCTTTATGCCAGTAAAATTACAGTTTAACTTTATGCTCATTATTTTCATAATTTTGCTTTCAATAATTATTTTCAATAAATACTCCAGTAAATAGTTCAATGATGGATTTGTTCTATTGTCAATAGGTCTGTTCTCTTTACTTGTAAAGTATCCATCCATGTCATCTGATCCTGGTAGATTCTTATCAGGCCTTTCTATAAATCTCCATAAATGATCCATCAAGTGTGCTTGAGGAGATTTCTCTGGTTCTTTTCATATTTCTATAACAAGAGTAGAATGTATCCATTGATTTCTCACTCTCACTATATAAGACTAACTTATTTCCATTTTATTCACATGTGGGCTTATTGATGTCTTCCAAGATACTTTTCATGCTCAGGAGATGGTTGGCAATGCTACATACCACAAATTATTTTATATCCACCTGGCTTCTTTCTATACCTATTTTAGTTTTCTTATAATTCAGAGTCTTCTGAAACATGGTGTTTTAAGATTTAGAGACAGACAAAATAAGTACAATATCCACATTGGGAAATTATTTTGAAACATTGAAATAACTCACTAATTTCCTCAATTTTGATTCAGTCCCATTGCCTTATTTTTAATTAAAGGTCCAGGTGATGGTTTAGTAATCCTTCAACTGAATGATTTGCACTAAGTATATGTTTGTCATCCACTTTGATTTTGCTATGTGAATGTTTGGAGTCCTATTTCTTTTCCATGACTACTATTTTCATTTAAGAGATTTTGTTGCATATAAGAATTTGGCATAATAGAACAATGCTGTCCTCAAATAGTAGCATCCATAGCATCCTTCTTATATTAAGTTTTATACATAAATCCTCCTCATATTGTTGAACAACTTTGGTGTGCACATTTCCTTGACTAATTTCACTCTATAAAGATTCCTCAGAGCTCTGAGTAAAGATATGTTTTTAATCAAATTTATCACATATAGAAGATATCTTGTTTGGAGAATAACTTTAAAAATACATTTAGTTTTATCAAGTCAAATCCTTTTTTGTTACAATCAAGTTAATAAGGTGGAATGATATTCCCTCCACTCAGGAAGACTTCATTTCAAAATTCTTCCTTAGATAGGCCAAGGGCCCCCCAGGGCAAATCTACTAAACTTATAAGACTCAATCTCCTAGTTTATAAAATGGGGATAATAATAGCACTTACCTCAAAGAATTGTTGCTACTATCAAATGAGATAAAATGTAAAATGTTTTGAACACCTTAAGGTATTATATAAATTCTAGCTATTATTATTAATTACTTGAAATTATTTTCCTCTCAATTATTTGATATTATCATAATTTTTGATCAATTATTAATTTTATCATACCTCTTGATCATTTATTTGGGACTATAAGACCTACTCTAAAAAAATCATTTACAAAAACGGTCTCACAAATCTAACAAGAAAAGAATCAGTAAATGGATAAACAACACTAACAAAGGTTTTATAGCGATTAGAAAATAGTCCTAACTTGATATATTCTTGGTTACCTTTTATTGACATCTGTCCATGTTCTACATTCTTCTAGCACCTCTCCTTTAAAACATTTTGAAAATCAATTCCTTTCATACCCTACAACATGAATTTCTTCTTCACATAATTGTTTGGAATTAGTTTTTTCAAGGAGAATTTGGCTGTCCTTTCATTTAGGTTCACTTTATGGGTTTGTTTGTTTTTTTTAATAGGGAAGATAGCATCTTCTAAAATGGATCCAAAAAACACTAAGAAATATAGTCCCCCCCCCGCCCAAGTCACATTACTTAGCTTCATAATGATGCTACCTAATTTATTCTCTCTCTTTTTTTCAAAGAGAGCAGTAAAATCAACCAGTCCATGAATACCAGGATGAAAACCTTGTTTTTCTTTGCATTTTTGCTTCCTCTTTCCATTATGAACAATCATTAGCAAGAAGAAATCATTCAATGTACTAAAAGCAGAAGGATTAAATATGAAATCATAAACTTGTCTTACATACATCTATATTACATTTCACAAAAACCAAACTTATGCTGTGTTGCCTTCAAAATTTACTTTTACTTGACTCTTTTTAAATGTATTATTGGACTCTAAACTTTCTTTCACACCATACCTGATCGTATACTCTTGTGTCCCTGTCCCAATGCTTTCCCCTATAACAAGCAAAGGAAATCAACACATTAAATTCTACATCCCTCTCCTAAGACTAACTAGGGAACTGTAGGATGGGAGGGGGCTACTCTCTTTTGACTGCCCTTACTGTACTAAATGCTCAATGGAAAATTGTATTTTAAAGAAGAATATTAAATTTACTTGTTAGAATTTTTCAGATGTATAAGCTTACTGTATTGAATCCCAGAGCCTAGCTAGCCAATCCCTTGGAAAATCAGTCACTGGATTGTTCTGCTACAGTCAAAACTGCAAACAGCACCTGGAAACTGAGACTTTTTCAGCACCATGAAATTCAAGGGAACATGCTCTTTCCTAATGAACTTGATGCCAACCCTAAGGTGATCATTACAATGAGAACAGTTTCTTATATCTCCATTCTCACAGAATCAGTATATCTGTGGATGGACTTCCCTTTGTGTGGTCTGTCATATCCCTCCCCCAAGGAAAAAGTAAAATAAAATCAAACAAAACAAAAGCAAACTTGTTTTTGCCATGACTAAAAGTATTCCTTGTTGTGATTTTTGCAACAGGAAGAATATCTAAGGCATCCATTTTTAGAAAGGTTTGCTTCTGTTCCATGTTATCCTTGTTTGATGGTGCTTCATGTTTATTTCTACTCTCCTGACTAATTACCTAGTTTTTCACTTGACCCCTACATTCTTTGTAAAGGTCCCTGACTCCTGACAATTTGTCAATCTTTGATCTGGTAATCATCTTGTAGGTACTTCTTGGTTCCTCTTTGTCTTGGTTCTCTAGTTTCTAATTCATGACCCTGTTCCCATAATCCACTGCAGTATACTGACCATTGTCATGGCATGATTCTTAGGAAACTTGAGATTGGTTCTTCCTCATCCCTAAGAATCTTTATACTATTCTTTCCTTAGGCCAGCATTATGATGATTAATTTTAGGGGCTTATCCAGGCTTTGTGGAGAGCAATTTGTCAAGTTCATTTCAGTTTGAACTGTTATCAGCAGATAGGTAATGGGTTCGGGGACCTTTCACCCCTCAATCACAATCTCCAACCCAAACCTAGGTCTGTGGTGTTTTAAAAACCATTACATCTGGGTAGCTTTAAGGTGGCCTTTCTGAAACAGGTTTGCAGCCTCCGAATTAATAGACAGATAGACATGTTTTGAATGGATTAGCCTCTTTCATTAAAGCACCATGGCAGGGAAATAGTTGCTGCCTGTGCAGAAAATAGTTTCTTGGTAAAGAGTTTCAATAATTTGGATGGTCGTTTTTGAAAAGCTCCTATCTGGCCATTCCTCTGACTCTCTCCCTTCAACCCTAACACGACAATTTTTTTTTAATATTTAAAAAAACTGGATTTATTCTTCACATTCTGCTATAATAAAATTAATTCCCTTTGTTGGGGTAAGGAGAGAGAGAGAGAGACAGAGGGGGGTAGGGAGAGAGAGTGTTTTTTTTTTGTCAGAATGTGGTACAATGGATAAGAAGCTCATCTTAGATCCAGAAAAACCTCAATTTATGTCCCACCTCTGGCACATATTAACTGTATGACTCTGGGTAAGTCATTTAATGACTTAATAACTCTTACTGATTCTCTGAGATTATAAGCTTCAAAGAAGGAATGAAATGTACTGGTAAAAGTTTCCTCATGTGGGAATTTTTTACACCAATGAATTCACAGGTCCAAACCCTCTCCTAAATTGCTTTATGTGTGTGTGGGGGAAGAGGGAGGTAGGGGAAATATGAAGACTGTTTCTACTTTTGTACCTTTGTACTTTGTAGCCACTGTATTACCCATTAGCACTTATAGAGTAGAACCAGGGAAAGGATACGTGATAAAATCCCAATTGATCTTTTTTGTTATTGTACTGTTTAGTTTTTGTCTATTAAGTATTATAGGTACAGTATTGGCTTAAATTAAGTGTGTGTGTGTGTGTGTGTGTGTGTGTGTGTGTGTGTGTGTGTGTATTAACCTTGCTGATCTGGTTTTATCTCAATTAACAAGGATAATTTAATTGGTTTGACATTATTTAATAAAAAGAAAATCTCAAGTGTTTTAAAGCAAGGCTCTAGAAATGTATATATATATAGATACTGTCAGGTTTACTCAAAAATATTAATATAAATAGTTTCATGTTGTTACTTTTCTCTTGCTGTAGAATTTGTGCACTGTTTTGTATTTGAAGACACAGTTCCCATCAATATTATTCTTCCTCCTATTTTTCAGTGACAAAGTTATGGTGTACAGTGATGGAAATATTTCCTTAAAGCAAGGAAAGTCCTGTCATAATTATAAGCACTCTATTAACTTAATTGTTTGGTGGGGGTGGAGGGAGAAGAAATCCAGGGAAGAAGCCAAAAGAAAGGCAATAAAAAATATGATGGACCTGATGACACTAATTATCTTTGACATTCTGTTGAATGTCAGCTTCTTGAGGGCAGAGACATTTAGTTTTGCTTTTATACATTATCTATAAATACCTCACACATAGGGAATTAATCAAACTACTTGCATGGAAGTCCTTTTGCTCTCTTTTCATATATTAATATTATGTAGTTTTTCATTCAACTTTTGCTTTTTCCAAAGGAGAAAAATCTCTCCAAATGATGAATTTTAATTACTTTAATTTTTTAAAATACATTATTTAGTTATTTTATTTAGAAAGGTGCAATAAAGAATTAAATTAAAATCCTGTTTTAAATGACAGGAATTCTCTTTTAGATTATCTTTGGCATTACTTTTAAATGTCTTTTTTCAGTCTGTCTAGATGTTAGTCTCTTTGTAATGAAAATTAAAATAGGCTTGTTTTCTAGTCAAATAAGAATAAAGTATGGATGGTTGATTTTCCCAACTTGAATATGAGTCAATAGTATATGGTGATAGAAAGAGAGAGATGGAGGCAGGGGGAAGGGAAAGAAGAGTGGGGAAAGAGGCAGGGAGGGAGAGGGATGGATACTTATGCTCCATTAAAAGAAGAATGGCTTCCAGAATGAGAATGAATTGATCTGGTTCCTCTCTGTCCTCTTAAGACCACAGCTAAAATAGCATTTCCCATTCAGGCCATCACTTGTTTAGGATGGAGATCCAATAGAATAGAACATATCTCAAAGTAAACAATGAGTATGATAAGCAGACTGAAAACAAAGCCTTCTTTGGTTTTATTGGAGGAAATAAGTTATTGTTATATATATATTATATTATATGTTATATTATAACATATATAACTTATATGTTATATAATCAAGGAGAAAAGACCAAGAGTTTTAATATCTGTCTGTCTTCAAGTATTTAATGATTATATCCAGAGAGCAGTCATGTTATGGCCATCCATGGGAAACACAATTTCCTAGAAGAAAAAATAGCATTACCTTCTGCTCACACACAGACCCTTGATATGTCTAAGCCAGGGGTCGGCAACGTATGGCTCTCGAGCCATATCTGGCTCTTTTGAGGGCCAGATATGGCTCTTTCTGCAGGAGCCATGAAGTCAATTTTTTTTTCAGGCACTGTTACAGGAGCGCACATTGTGAGCACTGTATGGCTCTAACGAAATTACATTTTAAAAAATGTGGCGTTTATGGCTCTCATGGCCAAAAAGGTTGCCGACCCCTGGTCTAAGCCCTCCCTTTATCTACCAGAGTGTATTTGAATGGGAATGCATTATATTAGCAGACTTGGTTGGGAAAACATTATTGTGCCACTATAATACAACAAATTCTGGCTATGTTTGAACCTCAGAACCATACTTAGAATCATCAATATTATTCTGTTATGCTCTTTCCTGAGAAGTCCACCAAGAAAACTGACTTTTTTTTCAACCACACAAAAGTGATCTTTTCCAGGTAAGGAATCAGCATCCCTATCTTGAAGTATCTCTCAGATATAGTAAATTAGGCTACTTGTTGCAGGCCCCTTACTTTGGGGTAAGAGAAAGGAGGTCTGCATTGCTGGTAGGTGAGAGATCTTTGCTGCTAGTCCTTAAAATGCTTTCAAGGCATTAGATAGTCTACAAACATCTTCACCTTCATCAATAAAGAAAATTTTCTCTCTTTTATATACACATTTCCAAATGATGCAAATTGCTGCTCTGTGAATTCTTTCTACCTCCCCCTTGCTACCCTTGATATTCATTTAACCTGATTTCACCTACACAAACAAGTTTCTATGAAAAGGAAAGAGGCAGGGGATTGGGTGTATGTTGAGGATACTATCATATATCCATCTTCTGGAGCCCCATAGGAACATCTCAGTTCTCCATAAAGGAAAAAAAAAATCCATCATACTGACCTACTCTGTGAATGAATAGAATCCCTTAGCCTCTAGGGTTATCAATCTTCCTTTTTATTCCCCCAGCACCCAAAACATGGTTTTTAATAACATCAGTATCTTGGCTTTCTCAAATCCACAGCAGAGCCCCATTTTGCAAAGAGACAGGTTTTTGAAATAGTGGCAGACTGTATTTTGGCATGGTGAGCTTAGGAGATTTTTGTCAGGAGCTATCTCCCATCATAATGGAAGCCATAAATTTAATACCACTCTGAAGCTTGAGCCAATAAGTTAACCTGGCGCCTCCTCCCTACAAAGAGGTGATAATGAATACAAGTTCCTGGTTATTCTAAAAGAATATAGGTACAAATATTTCCATCTTCCTTTGATTAATTTTCACCTAGCCACATCATTTTTCAGGTGCATTCTTTATTTCAAAAGCTTGCCTTCATCCGTTAAAGGATAAAGTTGGTTGGAATTTATCTTTCTCATAATGTTAATTTTTTTACAATGTGAAAGCTCTCTGTCTGCAAAGAGTTTGTGTGGGATATGAATAGCTGTAAGATTAAGTATATGCAACAATGGGTAATATCATCTGTATATTTCTGAAGTGCCTAAATTGTCCTTCAATTAAGTAAGACTTTGGAAGAGCTTTAATTGATCTCTTTTTAGACACAATGAGCCATCAAAAATGGAATACTTAAACAAGAGACATTTTTTCCTTGTCAGTGATGCTATTTAAAGAATTTGAAAACTATTTTAAAATGTGAAGTTCAAGTATGTTGATTACAAAGGGTTCCACAAAGCTACTTCTTAGGATACCAGTTGGAGTAGCTGAAAACTACCATATGTGCTCCCCGCATCCAAACCTCCACAATAGAATGTGACCTCCTTGAAAGCAAGAATGTCTTGCTTTTTTATTTGCATCCCTAGCACTCTGCACAGTGTTCTGAACATAGGAAGTGCTTAATAATGCATTATTCATTCATTCACTCAATGGGAATCAGAGGACTTCTTTTCTTTGTTCCAAGGGTTTCTCATCTGTGAAATCAAGCCTATACTTAAGTGAGCTATAACTAGAAATATTTTGGAACCAGCTCAAACTAGCTCTCTGTTCAATTTTTCTGTATGTACAGTTACATTTCAGAAATTAGTAAATTCCACAAAAATGTGATTTCTTGTTTGGCTTATTTTCTAGATTTAAGAAAACAATAAGAGAAATGTTAATAATACAAATTAAACTTAAAAGCAAGTTATGTTGTTTTTTTTTCAGTTATTAAACATTTCCCAGCACAATTCTGACCATAACAAGCAATTTCTATAGCTAAGACAATCATGAGAAAGGACTTTTGGAGAGGAGATAAACACTGCTATTCACCTGAAATTCTACTACTGGAAGGGAAAAAAAGATGTCCCAGAACACTAAGAGGTTTCTATTAGCCTGAAGAATTAAAAATATCTTTAGGAGAAAATATTCAAAATAAAATAAATAATTAAAAATTAAATTGAATTGAATTAAAATAAAAAATACTCTTAGTATCCTCTAAATTTCAGTTATCTTGGTCAAAACTCACTTGTCTCATGCTAAAATAAAGTTTTTGGAATGAAGGCTCTCTAAGGGGACTTGTGGCTCTAGATTCTGGGAGAATTCAGTGCTACTTCTCAAAGTTTGAAATGATCTCTAAAAAGCTCTTCTAAATATTGAATATATGTCAAATCAAATCCTGAATCTCAATTCTTTGATGATCATTTTGTCATGATTTTGGTTTTCATTATTTCACATTTGATGCTGGTTTTCCTATTGTGTCTGTTAAGACTTGGTTCTACAGTATCTGCATGGTAATCACCTGCTCCTACAGTCCAAAGCCCTATTTACCAATTTAAATAGTGTCAAATTCAGTCAGCCTGAGCAGGTGGCTGTGATGGTAGAATCTAAGCAATTTCTGAGTTTGGAAGCCATTCTTCAAAGACCTGCTGGTAGAATACTGTTCTGATGGAATATCTCATAAGGGAATACTGCCAGGAGGTTGTTGGTGGATGTTTTCCCAGAGTGCACAGTGTAAACTCTTGGTTTTATTTGGCTTTAGATTGCTGACTGAGGTACCTACTGAGAAACTGTTTCCCCATTCAATAGTGTAAACCCCTGTCCATCTAGGGTCTAGATACCTTCTCTTTCAGGTCTGTAGGTCATATATTTGTATATTAGCCATGAACCAGAGGATGAAAATAATCTCTTGTTTTTTGTTGTTGAAATCAGAGATTTGATTTGGTGCCTAGCTCAGAAATTTAAAAAAAAAAGACATAGCTGCCACAGCTCAGATAAAATCCAAACTGTCTGTTAAACCCCTAATTATCAGCTTGCCTTGTGGGTAAAATGGTATCGTTCAATTATTGTTTTTTGTTCGCTTGTCAGCTGCAAAAAAAAAAAAATCACTGACTTTCAAACCAGCTAAAAGAAGAGAGATTCTGCAAATTGCTTTCTAAACGAAGTTACTTCAGACCTAATACCTCTTTGCAGAGTGTCAAAAATTGTATAATGTTATGTTACATGCAAATCATATTTAATGTGGCTGTTTTGATGATTTGTTTTACATTATGTAATTTTATTGAAATGATTCCCTTTGTCATCACTTTATAGGTGGCTCATTTTGACACTTCCCATTCATCACATAAAAATATACGTTTAATCCAGCCCCCGTAAATAAAAGCAAACCTGTCAAACAATGGTGTGTGTCTCAAATTTACTTTCCAAAGAAAGTCTTCACTAGGTAGGATTATTTCTAGATTCTATGACAGGTTGACCTTTCTACTGTCCAGGTGCCGTCTTCTGAGTTTTCTTATCTTAAAAATTTTTATAGCAACTCTTCTATAGTTGCATAGCAACTGGTGGCAGTGGATATTATGACAATGACTCTGGTCAAATTGAAAGTGTGGAAGGATTTTCTCTTTCCTGTACAACTAGTGGAATTGCTTATTGTTCTTTGTACTGACTTCATATTTAGTCATTCCATTTGGATAAATTAATCATCTTGTAGTTCTGTTGTTGTGGGAAAAAAACTGAGCTAGGAATCAAGAGACCTGGATTCTCATATTGATTCTATAGTATTATAAATGTTACCAAGCTGTTTAACCTCCCATGCCTCAGTTTCTTCATTTGTAAAATGAGAATTACTGAACCTCAAAATTAAAAAGGGCTTCAAAGATTGTGTAGTCCAAACTCTCCCTGACCAGACTTTCTAAAGAGTCCAAAGAGCAGTCACAGATCCTTTTATTGAAAACCTCCAGAGAGAAGTCTTGAATTTTTAAGGAATCCATTACTGTTTAGGTGCCATTCTTTTTTTTTTAACCCTTAACTTCTGTTTATTGGCTCCTAGGTGGAAGAGTGGTAAGGGTGGGCAATGGGGGGTCAAGTGACTTGCCCAGGGTCACACAGCTGGGAAGTGGCTGAGGCTGGGTTTGATCCTAGGACCTCCCGTCTCTAGGCCTGGCTCTCAATCCACTGAGCTACCCAGCTGCCCCCCTAGGTGCCATTCTTGATGGTTGTTATCCTTCTGATGAAATGAGTGTGAGTTGATCCTCTTCAGTGTAAATTTGAAATTTTTTATCCTAATTATAGGTCCTACCACGCTTAAGTTATGTCAGCCTTTTCCTTAGTGTTGCCATCTTGGTTGGTCAAAAAATAAATAATATAAGTGAGCATCAATGTTATAGACGTGATATCTAAGTTATAGATCATGCTTGACCTTCAATTAGCTAATTGTTATTGTATGTCATTTAATCTTTCAATTTTAGTACCACTGACTCTACAGAGCTCACAGGGCTAAAGGAAAATCCAAGTGAGATGATAGTTGGGTAAATGCTTTGAAGATGCTTATAATCTATGCAAATACAAGAAAATCATGTTTTGTGTTTGCTCAAGTATCATGCACTTATATAACAAATAGCCAGACAACAAGAAAAACAAAGCTGGATTTGGTTCACAGGTTAGTCAGTGTACAGCTATCCACACTTAATTCACTAAAAGTCTCATTTTGGTTCCTCTTAGCAAGCAGTCTTTAGTCATAACCTGGCACAAGATCATGAAGCCTGCCAAAGAATGGGCATCAACATGACTGTATATAAATTTGATCATTCAAATAATTATTTCCCCTCCTGATATACTGTGTAGCAACTATAAAGAATTGTTAATGTCTAGTTAACACTCAGAAACCCAGATCACCAAGTGGATTGCTAACAAGCCCAGGTGGATTAGAAATGGTCAAGATTTCAATCAATGATCTGTTTGGGGGAGGCAAGTGGAGTAAATGAGATAAATGTGTGATCATGCATGGAAGGTATACTTCAGTCATTTAAAGATCTATGATCTGATCATTGTGAACACTCTCTCCAACAAAGCTTATGACAAACTCTTCTATGAATTAGTAGAGAGTTATCAAAAGTTCCTGTGGCCAAATTAAATATTCATCCCCTTGGATGATAAACATAAAGCCTGTCACCAGGTTTTACTAGAATCCGTTCCAGCTTGTTGAGAACTGCCAGAGCTATTGCTCTGTTGGCAAAGCCTTTGAGAAACCAGGGTCAGCTCTGTGTTATTATGAGATATTGAAACAGGCATTTAATGCAGAATGAACACACAGATGCAAACACACACACATACATTGACTGGGGGTGTACTAGACAGTAGAATTTTAAAAATCCCCAAGTTTAGAAATAATTTTTAAAGACCTGCTGCTAGAATACTGTTCTGATAGACTATTTCATAAGGGAACTCTGCTAGGAGGTTATTGGTGGATGTGTTCCCAGAGTGCACCAGGAAGCATAAACTCTTGATTTTATTTGGCTTTAGATTGCTGCCTGAGTTGCCTACTGAGAAATTCTCTTTGTTTCTCCGTCAATGGTGTAGCAAACCATGCTCAATCAAGGCTCGACCTTGTCTTTCAGACCTGAGCTATATGTACTCAGGTACTGGGTCAGTAATGAATGTTGACTTCAGGACAGGAAAAGCCAAGTTCATGTCCTGCCTTGGATGGCTATGTGTCTACCAGCATGTTATTTAACCTCTTAAAGACCTCAATTAGCACTTTTAAGACTAAATTATAGACAAATTGATTCTCTATACCAGTGTGGGAATTCTTGAAATGGATTTACTACAATAATGAAATGATGTTTTACATTAATTTAAATATAAGTGGTTACTAAGCACATTTATCCATATTTAATTATTTAATGAAAAGTAAAAGAAAAGGAGATGGCCTATATGGCTCTTCCCAGAACTAATATTTTATGAGATATGTCAGGGCACTAGCATACTCAATTTTCTTATGAGTTCCAGGACCTCTTTTATACTTAAAAGAAAAGAAAAGAAAAGAAAATATCAACTTATCTTCCTTCATGAAATTGAAGAGAATTTACTTTTAGAGAAAAAAATGAACTGTTTTACATTCTCAGTTCAAGAGTCCTGGACTCCAGTTGGATTTCACTTATTCTATATGTAAATGAAAAGTAATACAAATAATCCAAAGTTGTGGCTAATACTTTTTTGGCTCTGGAAGGCTGTATAGAATTATCAGTAGAGAAGTAGTGAATATGCATCCCTAATGATGTTTTTGAGAGGAATATAGTAAATAAATTTGTCTTTTCTTCACATACACAAACACCACAAAAACAACAATCATGAAGGCATAGGAATCATGCCTAAGCGACAAGAAGAACCTAGTAAACCGGGTTTTTGAATTGGTTGTATAGTATCAGGATTTAGAGTCCTTTTAATTAGGTCATAGACCCTGCCACTAATAAGAAGTGTGACTTTGGGCAAGTCGCTTAGTCACTTTACTTGCCATTTAATCTATTTTGGACCTTGGACAAATTAATTTGCATCAGTGGATATCATCAACTCCTCATCTATGAAAATGGAACCCAACTGGACAGCCTATAAGGCTCCTCCCAATTCTAAACCTTCTCTAAAAAGACCTGACATTCTATTTGGGAACACAACATTTATGGAGATAAATACAAGGTAATCCTGGGACACAGGCACTTAAGAATTACAAGAAGGAAAGACTTCTTGAAGGAGGTGGCCCCTGATGAGTTGAGTCTTATAGAAAGCTTGAGAGTCAAAGTAGGAAAGGTGAAGAGGAAACTCCCAAGCCCTTTGGAACACTGACATTCTGTGACTAAGACATGTGTTTTGCCAATACATGATTCTCCACAAAAAGATGACTTTTTTTGCGTTTCTATTTTTCTCTCATTGAAAATCAAAAATGAGAAAAAGAGTAGGCCATTTTGCTTGCTTCTGCTCAGCCTGCATCAGACCCCATCCTTAGCCCATGACAGATAAGAGTTTGACTTCTATTGACTGAGAAGGGACCGCAGGGGGTCAGAGGAAGGAGATTCAGGGAGGCCATCCATCCATCCATCCATCCATCCAAGAAGGAAGTCACACCTCATTAGGAGGCCCCACAGGGTAGCAAAGCCTTAGATTTGTTTCCGACCCCCTTTTGCAGAGGTACCTTTGACAGCTTGAGTTATGTTGACAGCCTCCCCTCAAAGGGAAAGCAAGTGTCATGCGGGAGAGATGAAACATGTTTCACTGTCACCCACCACACAGAATAAATGGATGGCCTAGAATCTTGCCATCAGCGACATTCTCGTCTGGGGAAAAAATGGAAGAGTTGAGTTTGATGTTATAAATCACCATAATTTGTTACAATTTCCAAAGACAAATATGACAGGGTGGAATTACTTTGCGGCACTGAGACAGTCATTTGCAGAAGCCATAAAGTGCCAGTATAAATCTGCGGATGAGATATATTTAATCTGCGGAAACAGAGCACAATATTACCTCGCTATATTGTGTTTACCAAGAACTTAGCTGTGCCGTTGTTGAAGTATTGCAGGGTGTTCACTTCATTTTACCCTTTGTATCAAACTGACTCTTGTCTAAAGATTATATTAACAGCTATCAGGGATTCTCCTCGACGGCTTTATATTTGTTCCATTGAAAAACAAGAGACTAGTTTCTCTGTCACCCAGGAAGAACATGTCTGCCTCAATACTGGCAAAGCCTATGATTTCACTGCAATCCCATGACCATGACTGTAAGAGGAGGTAGAGGAAGGAAGGATGAAGGTGTTCTGTTTTTCTCTAGATCAAATGGGATTCTTCAATCTTTGTCAACACGGGCTTGGAGCTTTAATTGATTAAATATCAAATCATTTGGAAAATCATTTTTAATTCCTCACCTCCCACCCCATGTCTTCTTCTCCATTTCTTCCCTGTCATTAATGAGTTCACATATGTGGCTTCAAGGAAATTGTTCAAGGGAAATGTATAACATAACTGGAATGGAGAGTTTGTAGTTCAAATGAGGTCAATGAGAATTGACTTTGGTTGGATTTATTATCAGATGTGTTGCTTTGGGCTGGAAGGGTGGGCTGGGAAGAGACATAGGGGCTTCCTTAACGGACTAGTGTATTGCCTCTATAATAATAATAGGGAGCCAACTACCAATGTTAAGATAGAGGAGAGAGAGAGAGAGAGAGAGAAGGGGGTGACAGAGAGAGGGGGGGGGGACAGAGAGAGAGACAGAGAGACAGAGAGAGACAGAGAGAGAAAGAGTGAGAGAGAGAGAGAGAGAGAGAGAGAGA
>NC_058134.1:83655312-83763007 GCF_016433145.1 Gracilinanus agilis
CTCTCTCTCTCTCTCTCTCTTTCTCCCTCCCTCCCTCTTTCTTTCTCCCTCCCTCCCTCCCTCTCTCTCTCTCTCTCTCTCTCACACACACACACATACACACCCTCCTTAGAAGTACTTATTCTCCTTTGTACACTTTCCCCCAAAAGTTCTTCTTTCATCCTCTATATCATAATTCCACATGGCAGAAGCAATTTTTAACTCTACAGTTTTATTCACCCTTGCCCAAAATAAGTAGTCTATTTCCTGATTTTCCGCATTATGAGTGTGTATGTATGTTTTGTGTATATTTATCTTGGGTTTCCTTTCTCAAGATGCTTCTGTCCTTTGTTAAATAATGTAAGAAATTCTTGTAGTCCAGGGATATATATATCCAGAATAAAACATTCTGGAGTTGTTATGAGATTCTTTGTAGTATAAACAATAGTTCCTCCCCTACCTGCCAGTTCACAGACAACCATCTAAACTTTTGAAATTTCATCCTTCCTCTTGCTCCCTACCACCCTTTCTACTTTTCAGAGAAAGAAAAAGCCATTGTCTCAAAAAGCAGAGGGACCTGTAGGCCAGAGATTAGATATGTTACGAATAGAGCTGCTATAGTGAAAGAGGCATGGTGTAGTAGGTGAACATGCTACCAAGCAGATGTTGTCATTGCACATCCATATTATAAGTAGAGAATGTCTCTGTAATAAGAATATTAGTAGAATGGGCATCTGTTTCTACTTTTGTTTCTAATCTCCCATTTGGTTTGGTTTGCTTTTAATTGATGCCCATAGTTGGGGATCATACTTGGATGTGGCAAACATTTTGCTTTGCACCCAGAGATTAGAAGTGAAGAAGAAAAGGCATGGATATTCAGGTAAAGACAAGAGCCTCCTGGTAAATGTTAACTGACTTTCCAAAAATGGTCAACACATTTTAAAGTTTAATCTGCATTATTAATATTTTTTCTACTGCTTTCTTAAATCTCTACAATCCACAAAACACCAAATCAAGCCCTGATTTGTTGTGTTTGTCTACGTACCAGGTAGAAACGTTCACACTGAAAATTTAATGAGGGCTGTGGCTGTTAGGAGTGAGTGATAGCATATTTCTTGTTTAAGAGCAACCAAAAGAAGTTTGTAAACTAACAAGGTCATAAACTATTTTTTACTAAAAATATTTTTTTAATTTTTGTTTTGTTTTCCTTTTGTGTACATTTCAACTTTTAAAAGTTCTTTTTATCCTTCAAAGCCCTGGGTAACTTTTCTACTTCTCCCTCAGAGGCATTCTTGTCACACTAACAACACCTTCACCCGCGTGATCCCTCCTGTGCTTACTATATTCCAGTGGAAACTTCTCATGAGGAGGCATCCATACCAGCAGTTACACCGTCATCAAAATTGGACCAGGCTAGTATTCCCTTCTCCTTACCCACCTTCATTTCTTTATGAGAAGCATTGTGATATAGTACATAGTCCTAGCAACTAAGAAGACTTGTATACAAGTCATACTTCAGACAGCTACTATCAATATGACCCTGGGCAAGTCACTTAATTCCTCAGTGACCCTGGCAACACTCTAGAGCAGAGAAAGCAATAATTTGTATTGGTAGAGAGTGGTTGCTTTTCCAGGAGTTCTCTATATCAGTGAGATTGCAGATCTACAAACTCTATCCCTGACCCCAGCTCTTAATATACAGTGCCTTCAACTTAATTAATATATAATAAATGTCTCCTAAATTGAACCACCAGGTTGGTTGAAGTGGGATAAAATGTTAAAGCACAGTAATTCTCAAAGAACTTCATGTAAATCAAAGTGGGTCAGGGTGTGATAGTGAATCAGTGGTGCAGCAGTGATTTCAATCAGTGGAGTGAATCTACACCAATTAAATAACAGATCTGTGAAATGTTACAGTAAAATTGTCCCAGGATGGACTGCAGCAAAAACTAAAAAAATAATAATAATGCATATTGGAGAATCAATAAATAAGAGGAAAAGAATAATGATTTTTATAATGTATCTGCCCTCCTATGTGCCAGGAATTGTTCAAATATTTTTTTAAAAACATTATTTAATTTGATCCTCACAATAGCCCAAAAAGGTATTATTAACCTCATTTTATAAATTACGAAACTATGACAAATACTAGTGAAGTGTTTTTTTCAGAGTTATACAGAGATCATATTTGAACTCAAAACTTCCTGACTCCAGGCCCAGCACTTTGCTGCCTCAATAAATCAATCAAGTATTCCAAGTATCTTCGAAGCACTGTCCTAGGTACTGAGCATAAAAATAGGAAGAATGCAACAGTTCCTAATGGCAATGAGTTTACACTCTAATGGAAGAAATAAGGAGAACATGTTAAATAGAATAAAATGATCAATAAGAATAAATTTTACTAGATGCTTTAAAAGTCACTTAATGATTTATAAAAATTATCTAATTTTATTCTTACCACAAATCTAGGAGATAGGTGCCGTTATAATCTCCATTATATAGATGAGGAAACTGAGGCAGACAGAGGTTAAGTGACTTGCTCAGGGACACACAGAGTTTCTAAAGCTGGTTTTAAACACATTTTCCAGACTCTAGGTCCAGCACCCTTAACAAAGGAATAATAAATCTAACACTACCTGGTCCATAATGATAGCATATTAATGAGGTTTTATTGGCTTTTCTTCTTTCCATGCAGTCAGTTCTTTCTCCATTCTCCTCTTTTCCCCTCCTCTACACACCCACATGGCAAACTTGAAAGGCAAGAAGAGCTCAAATGATTCACAGCAGTGCCTTAAGCAGTATTAATCTGGAGAGTTCCCTTATCTAGGTGGCCTTCTTTATATCTCTATTAGATAAAAACCTGGTCAGTTTGGTTTTAAAATGAACATCAAGGAAGAAGAGAGGAAAAATCCGATTTGACAAAAATCAAGACTTTAGAGGTGGGAAAAGAAAACAGAAGAGAATTATGTGGGAGGCTTAGACACAAAGAGGGAGCTAAAGTACAGAATGGAGAAGACTATTTTTTAAACCTAATTCTTGACAGTTAGGAGCTATTTGCTATCTCTGCTGTGCCTCAATCCGTTCATTGTTTGCCTCTAAGGGATAAATTTCCCAAAGTGGTGGGCAGAGATTTAGCAACTATTAATGCCAATGGAAGTTGCATCACTAAATCCTTGGGAACTAGTTTGAAAATATATTCTTCTCTCTATAGTTTCTCTATTCTAGATAATCTGTGGCTGTGTAAAATATAACTTGTCAGACTTGTCAAATCCAACCAAAGTGCTCTAGTCACTTTAGTGTGCTTGCCTGGCCTATTGTA
This sequence comes from Gracilinanus agilis, assembly GCF_016433145.1. Lineage (NCBI taxonomy): Eukaryota > Metazoa > Chordata > Mammalia > Didelphimorphia > Didelphidae > Gracilinanus > Gracilinanus agilis. The sequence goes on from NC_058134.1 coordinate 83,658,611, forward strand.
GGGATGCTATCTAAAAGACATTGCTATCCAAAACTTCTTGACTCTGGTGAATTCTATGCTGGATCACTAATTTTTTTAAACCAAATATTATACAATTTAAGTTCCAAAGAGTTCTTGTAGTCAGGAAGTGGAATTCTCTTAAATCACAAGATTAAAAGTCAAAGTTTCTAAAGCTGGTTTTAAATACAAGTTTTCCAAACTTGAGTTCTAAGTTGAACCTTATACCTAACATGTTGGCTGACCTGGGACCAGTTTTAGTTACCCTTTTCCAACCATAGTTACAAAATAGAATGAATGTCTTCTTCCTCCTTCTACTTTTAGTCAGGGTTGTAGTAATTTCATGGTGACTAGGAATTTTCCATAAGGCACTAAATTTGAAAAGCACTAACATCCCTAAAAGTCTTCCAATATTCTAAGAAGAACAGAAGCTTGGCACCCAGTTAGCATGAATAATAATATGTAGATGTAAGAAGCTACTAGATAGAAGTCATGGGTGATCTCCTTACCTACCACACTTTCTTCATGTTCATGTTTCAGGTTGCCTACATGCCCTGGTTATGGTTTATGATTTCCACGCAAAAAGTCTAATTATGGTTCTGGCTTATAAATAGCTCATGAGGAAAAACTAAACTAAAAGGAAAAAAATTCAGAGAGAATCCTTACAGAAAATAACCAGTAGTCATCAGAACATGGACAATAAAGATGAAGGAGAAGTAGACAACCAACCTATGAGTCATAGAATACAGATGGGGGGAAATGTGGCTTTGTTTGGTCATGTTTTGTTTTCCAAATTGGGAATCATTAACCTGATGAGTACCAGCAACCAGAAGTGAAGGCAGCAGAAGACTATTGTACTAGATCCATTAGCATTCAAGAAAAATAAAAGATGTAAAATGCGATAATCACCAGGAAAGAGGCAAGAGCAAAAACTTGCTCTTGCTAGGAGTGCTGGTTTTGTAGTTTCTTCTATAAAGGTCTCTAGAGGAAAAGGGGGAAAGATGTAACCTAGTAAAGGAAAAAAGAGATGGTTTTAGAATCTTTGAGGGAAGTGGGAGGTTCAACAAACCACAAAAAAGAAGAATTTGTCCTTAGGAAAAAAATACACTCATGATATAAGTAAATGCCCTTGCAGAAACTTTGCGGTGTGAACATTAATAATAATTAACTCTTTGGGGACAGAGCTGAGGGATATTTTTGCTGTGATTTAAATCACAGAGTATTTGATGTAGATTTTTAGACTGAGAGAGTATATCGTGAGTTTTAGAATAAGTATAGAGAAAAGAATTGCTAGGAGGAATTTGCAGTGTTACTTTTGAACAGAAACTTAAGGCTATATATTCATGTTAGGAAAAAATATTGGCTTTAAAAGGCATTATAAAATAGCAATGTCTTTTAAAAATTTATCCAAATAGATAGTTTAGTAGAAATAGGAGTTTATGAGTATTATCTATCAATGGTAACATTGATATATAGAAATGAAATTTTTAATATTAAACTATCAAAAGTCATGATAGGTACATTGGACCTGCTCCTAAAAAGACTTACAAGGCCTCATGTCATTTAGTAAGGAAGAATCCTCTTATTTATGATGTTCTTCTGGGATATAAACCTTTAAGAACCCAAGAGTTTCCCAGAGGTAACCCTCCTCAAACTTTGTTATTCCATAGGTTATAAATTTCTCCACATTATAACAATCACATGATACATGATAAGGATTCTATCAAGTGGCTGCAAGGACAACATTCTTCTAAATCCCAAAAGTTCCCAGAAAGACCATATTCTATTTTGGACCCAGGAGTACTAGGAAAGTCACAACTTATGCCTCGTATCAGTTAAAGACATGTAGACAATATAATTCAATTTGAAATGATTGCTCAATTCACAGATCCAGTAGGATTAATCAATTAATTGAAAACTAAGGTATTTTCAGAAACTTCATGTCTACAATCCCTTGGCTCCTCCTCTGGCATAGGAACATGAACTTAGATGAAGAAGACACACAGTTGATATTTTTATTGGTCTTGGCTGCCAAGATGCAGGCAGGAACCTCTGACTGATTCTCTCCTCAGTTAGCCCTTTCTCATAGACTGGAAAGACCAAATGCCCAATGCTAGAAAACGAAGCCTGACACCATGATTTTTCACTGGTATTATTCTCTTTCTTGACCTGGTAATAAGAGTTTCATTACTTTATCTTCTATCCCCAATAAGCAATTCAAATTTTCTTCCTCTTCCTTTGACTTCACAGTTATGGAGTAGAGTTGGGTGGGGTATATAGACTAAGAGTATTACATCATACTGTAATCTTTTTACATTTTTTACATTTTTTAAATCATCATTCTTTGAAAAATCTTGACTCTCTCTTTGAAATGTTGTTTTTAGCAAAAATTTATTTTGTTGGTGTTTGTCCAAGTTGAGCCACTTTTACCAACTTTATGCCTTGCTTGACATTTTTAAATTCAACTATTATTGGGGACTGAGATGGTAGAGTTCAAATGAGGTAGTTTCACATTCATCAATGATGAGAATCACTATAGAAACATTAATAGATTCGTTCCATCTAACATCTGTGTGCTCTTTGCCTTCCAGTTTCATCTGTAAAATTGCTTTGGAATGATTTGGCTTAGCTGGGTCTCATGCCAAGTTTTCTTCATGCTTGTTCTCCCCTCCACTGCTTTTCACCATTTTGTAAGGGATTACTTCTCCTCCATAATGTTTAAAAATGAGGTTGTACTTTAAATCAGTGTTGCATTTGGCTGCTACTGAACAAGGTCAGGCATTTGCTGGCTGAGGTGGTTTCTGGGATCATTCGGCCTCTTGTTTGTGGTTATCATTTTATATATTTTGCCCAGTTTTCTAGTATTCAAGGTCATAAATATGTGCATGTGTGTAATACAGACATTTCTGACTATATGTCTATATAGTCATATCCATCCATTCGTATAGATATCCCAAGCAGAAGCTGTCATAATTTTGTTCGTTTGTTTTTTCTATCCTTTCATACAACTTGATATTGATTCTGACCTTTGCTCATAAGGTTATTATGAACAATAAAACTAACAACATGTTTAAAAGCACTTTGTAAACCTTAGTACACTAGAAAAAACATCGATTATCATACCAGAAAATAATGGATCTATCCAGACACATAAAATGCATCACACAGCATGACTTTAAAGGAACTACAAAATGGTTTTTTTAATGCACAAAAGACATTATATCACACTTAAGAATCATTGAACTCTAGGGAGTGGACATCTAAATTCATGAGAGTTGTGAAACTGCTCCATTTTACATTTATTTTAATAATACAAAACTCAAATCTGTTTTTAAAAAAAGACCACATCTAAACACTTTGGAAGTAATCAAATCATGGCAGTCACATTTTGCCATGCAATCTGGGAGAAATATAAATTTCAATGTTGGGTATTTGGCAAGGGTCTATGAGCTTTGGTTACTCATGCCTATATTAGAAAAGTACAGTCCATAAAATGTGGTGACTGTTATTGATGGTGGCATGATTACATGTCTCTTACAGCGTGGATATATCAGCCTGCCAGTTTTCGGCTTACTCCCAGAATTTTATAAGGCACAGTTCAATGGCACTCTTGCTTAGTGAATAATTTTAATTTGTGCATCTGGAATGATAGATTTGTGGATGTTAGAGGCAGCAAAGCCTCATCACTCATCCACCTCTTCTCCCTGTTGGTACAGGATTACTTTCTTCTGTATATCATCTGGTGTTCTAGCTGATACAATTTTAAATATCTCAAGCTGCAAAGATTCAACTGTTCCTTTAGAAACTGAGCAATGTACAACTTCAAATGCTCCATAGTGTTCTGGTCCATCCTTCCCCCCCCCCCCAATATTCCATATATTTTCAATGAATGGGAAAGAGGGTTCCCCTACTCCCGTCTCTATCCCTCTTGCTAGTCATCTTCAATATCAGAAGTTCTCCAGTTATTATTTCCCTATTGCCTGGGTTAACTGTGTTTGACTTGCTTAAAATTAAACAATAAGCTTAGGCAATCCCAAACTTTTGACCAAGTTGATAACATAAGCCGAACATGATGAAATAGTTGTTTTGTTTTATTAAAAGTTGTATTCTACCAAACACCATCCTTGGAAGGGCCAGGGATTCAAAGACATCGATCTATAAAGCTAGTGATGAAAGCTAGGGCTTGAAGGTAAGGTGGACTGTATATCTGAAATAATGACAGAACCTTACAATAAATAAGGATGCTGTGTGCCCAAGGAGTAAATTTCCAAAGGTAGAAAAAAAGAGGAGAGAAGCCAAAACCATTTTACTTTTTTTTTCCATAAGAAAGAATATACCTCCTGATGGAAAGTAAGACCTGTACCAAAGCAGGAAGGTCAGAAAGAACAATAATAATAAAAACTATCATTTAGATAGTGCTTACCATGTGCCAAACACTGTGCTAAATGCTTTCAAATTATACCCTCATTTGATCATTATACTACCTTCCTACACAACAACCCCAAGAGGAAGGTGTTATTTTTATCCCCATTTTTCAGAGGAGGAAGGGGAGACAAGCTGAGGTTAAGTGACTCACCCAAGACCACACAGTTAGATTAGAATTTGGTTCTTCCTGACTATTCCCAGAGCTGTGCCCCTATATCCACTGTGCCACTCACTGAATGAGAATGTCAGAGTATAATAAGGTAATAATAATCAAATTGAAGACCAGATTTCCATCTCAGTTTGCAGCTTGTTATTGATAACAGATAGACCCATATACCCCAAGAACTTTAATTTAATGTGTATAGCCAGTTACAACTAAAATGCAAAGAATACTGGGTTTTTAAAATTAGTTCCTTTTTTATTAGCTTTTGTTACAACTTGAGAACACTGAATATGAAATTGGTAGACACAGATTTGAGTTTCAATTCTGTACTCACTGACGACTAACCCTTCAGTTACAATCTCTTTGAGCCTCAATTTTCACATCTGTAAGATAGGAATGATGATCTCTATAATGCCTATCCCCTAAAACAGCGATGGGCAAACTATGGCTGGAGGCCCAGAAGCAGCCCCCTGAAATGTTCTATCCTGCCTAAGGACATTATTCCTACTCTGAGGAATACAATGTGTAGGATACAATACAATGAAACTGCAAAAGAATTGTCTTAGAAACAGACTGACAGATGAGCATTTCCTTTCCTTTGACCCCCCTTTAAAAAGTTTGCCCATCACTAGCCTAAGATGTTTGGAGGATCAAGGGAGGCAATAGACAAAGAACTTTATCAATCAGAAAGAAGTCTATGAACAATTAATATTTGATACTGATGATTCTCTGTTGATGGAAAATAAAAATCTTGCCAGCTCTTCTAACCCTATGAGGTTCTGGTGCATTTTAGTTGTTCAGTCATTTTTCATTCATGTTTGACTATCCATGATCACTTTTGGGATTTGCTTGCCAGAGATACTCGAGTGGTTTTCCATTTCATTCTTCAATTCACTTTACAGATGAGGAAAAAATTAAGTGACTTGCCCAGGGTCACATAGCTAGTAAGTGTCTAAAGCCAGATTTGTACTCTGTCCACTATATATACCCCTTTGCTGTTCATACCACTTAACAGAATTTCCATAAATATTTAATTAATAGGATAAAGCTTTTTCTTCAAAAACTTTTAAAATATGAGGGCCAGTGTCATAATACTCAGTTTCTCCTTTTATATCTCATTCTCTGAATATTCCAAGGTATTCTGTTAATGTCTCTTACCTTGTCCAGGTCGTCTGTCTTGACAGATTGTGGCCCACTTAATATGGCAATAAGGTTTACCATCACATCTGTATTACTTGTAATTTTGATACATCTAAAATGATGGTTTATATTTCATAATTAATAGTCATACTTTTTCGTTTTAGCAAACTCTTTGTGTTAAAGAAATGTCTTTAACAGTAATGATCAATTTAAATTATCGAAAGCATTGCCTGGTTTCTCAAATATGATCTAACCTGATCTCTTCCTTTGACAAGACACACAATTCTCAAGAAAAGTTTCCTCCCTTGGGAAATTAAGAAGGTGATCTCATAGGTTCTTTTACAAGGTCTAAAATTCTATTATTTGAACTTTCTGTCCTATTGAAATCATTTCCTCTTGCATTGATCTGTGACAAAACTAGAATTATGATAGAAATTGCAGAAATTCATGGAAAGAGATATATCCACATGTCTTACTCCTCCCATGAGCTTTTGCCCAATAATCATTTCCATTGAACTATTAGTCTTAACTTGTAATATCACCACAGAAGAGGTACAAAAGAGAAAGGGGAGAAGTGTCTCCTTTGTTCTCCTCCCTTCACTTCACTTCTGGGTTTTTTAATTTGGAAATGGGGAAGGGAATGAACTGATGGCAGAAGCGCCTCTCTGTCCCTGAACGTCATCTTCAGTAGCTGTCAGGCTTCTAGTTCCACCAAGTAGTTGCTGATTTTTAAAATTTGTTTTGGAAGCATTTCATTTGAGGTTAGAGACTATTGAGGACCTAGATTTTCTCAAAAATTCTTCCCCAAGAACTTCCTAATGGAATTGCAATGAATTGCAATGGAGTTGAAATCATTTAATTGTAATGAAATAAAACATTAACTAGTTCAGCTGAGGGCCACAGAAGGTGGTGGAGAGCAGACTCAAATATATGGAATGGAAAACTAGTGGTGCTAGTTGGAAGGCTTTGTTTGTTTCTTCTAGACCATTCCAAACTTCTTCAGGGAAACCTAACCCAATTAAGGAGAGGTCTTTGCAACTAAAGAAAAAATAAATAAATAAGGAAAACATCATCTATTTAGAAGGTGTGGACTTTGAAGACAGAGACACATAGTTGTTTTTGTATTTTTTTAATCTCAATCTTTTTATGCAGTAACTGGCATGTTGTAAGTGCTTGGTGAATTCTTGCTGTCTATCTGACTATATGAACCAAGTACCTAAAAGAAATGAGGGCTTAAATCAGTGATTCCCAAAGTGGGCGCCACCGCCCCCTAGTGGGTGCTGCAGCAATCCAGAAGCATGGTGATGGCCACAGGTGCATTTATCTTTCCTATTAATTGCTATTAAATTTTTTAAATTAATTTCCAGGGTGCTAAGTAATATTTTTTCTGTAATGGGAGCAGTAGACCAAAAAAGTTTGGGAACCACTGGCTTAAATAAACTGTTTTGGTTTTGTTCTTTTAAAATGTATTTTCTTTACTGATAAATGGAAATGAAGAGTTTTAATGTTTAAAGTAATACGATTGATTAGTCTTGCAAATTTGTTCATCAGGCTGAATAATTTCAATGTATCAACTACCTCCACAAAATAGTTTATTTTAACTTTAATCTTTATTTTAACTTAGTTTTAAGAGTGAAAAGCCCATGCGGTACAAAGTTGTTTGGTATTAGAGAAGAAGAGTTATTGAAACTACTCTTGCTATGACTTGAGGCATATCATATGACGAGGAAGTAAAAGTCCAAATACATGTAGATTTACTAAAAATTTTAAATGAACTACTTGTATGTTTCTTTGTCAAAACCTAAAATATTCTCTTGAATATAATTAAAGAAATATATAGAATAAAGAATTTATGAACTGAGGAATGTAGAGGGGCTGCAGTATAGTAGGTTCTAGGGCCTGGTATCAGGTTGCACAGTGGATAGAGTGTTGGGCCTTGAATTAAAAAGACCTAAGCTCAAATCCAACCTCAGACATTTAGTAGCTATATGACCCTGTGTAAGTCACTCTGCCTTAATAGCCTCAGTTTCCTCATTAATAAAATGAGTTGAAGAAGGAAATTGAAAACAACTCCAGGATCTTTACCAAAGTAATCCCAAATGGGGTTCAAAGAGTCAGACACTACTGAAATGACTGAACAAAAAATGTAACAATAGACCGAATGTGGAGGAAAAAAAAAGAAAATATCCTTTTTAGGGTCAGACCCCCTAGGACTAACCTCAATTCATGTATCAGACACTATTAACTAATCATGAAAATGTAAAGATGATGGAGTTCCCAAGAGAAAATGTAAGACCTCTATTAAAAATTAAAAACAAATTATTAAAGCTTATGTAGAACTCTAGATATGAGGAAGGTAGGAAAATCTACAACGATTTCCAAAGGATAGAGAAAATTTCAGTTGTTTTTTCATGATTAATATATACTTTGTACAAGCATCACATACCAGTACAGAACTTACAGACTTTCTTTTTAGGTAGGAAATTAATGCTAATTATCAAGTGAGTGAATCACAATATAAATTCAAAATTGATTTTAAGCTAAAACCATCACAATTAGAGACACATGGTGTTATTATATCTAGATTAATGCACTATAAATCATGATGAGTAGAAACTCCTTAGATTTCTGTGTAATAGAGAAAGTGGAAAAATCCATTAGGGACCAATCAGAAGTTTTCTGTTATTGACAGCTAAGCAATATGATCACTTTATAACATGGCATCTCATTACACAGAAAGGCAGAATAGAATAGGATATAGAGAGTTAGCCGAGAACAGCTTGGATCAAATTCCTGCCTCTGACACATAATGACTGTGTGACCCAGGACAAGTCATTTAACCTTTCATTGTCCTCAGGAAACTCTAACATTCTCAGTCTTAGAGAAGGTACTGACTTCAGGTCAACAACTTAAGTTAACAAGCACTTATTCACAGCCCATTGTGAATGAACTCATCTATAAAAAAGAAGCGAGCAGAATGGATTAGAAACCAAAATCCAACAATATGCTACATACAAGAGCTACACTTGAAACAGAAAAACACACACATGGAGTTAAAAACAGAACCTGTTATAGTTCTGCTGAAGTTAAAAAGACAAGGGCAGCAATCATGATTTCAGACAAAGCAAATTAAAAGAGATAATCAGAGAAACTACATTTCACTAAAAAGGCACCATAGACAATGAAGGAAAATCACAAAATTATAGCAAATTTCTCTGATAAAGTACTCATTTCTCAAAAACATAGGGAACTGAGTAAAATTTATTAAAAAATAAAATAAAATAACTATTCTCAGTTGATAAATGGTCATAGGATATGAACAATCAGTTTTCAAAAGCAGAAATTAAAGCTATATATTGTGATATTTAAAAAGTGCTCTAAATCACTATTGATTAGGAAAATGAAAATGAACCACTCTGAAGTACCATCTCATAGTTATCAAAAATGACTAATGCAAAAGGGAATGCAAGAAAATAGATACACTAATTGTTGGTGGACCGCCAACCATTCAGGAGAACAATTTGGAAATATACTCAAAGGATTATAGAATTATGCATATCCTTTGACTCAGCAATACTAATAGTAGGTCTGTACCCCAAAAGAGATCAAGGAAAATGGAAGAGAACTTATTCATATGTGTGTGTGTGTGTGTGTGTGTGTGTGTGTATCAGTATCAGCTCATTTTTTGGTAGCAAAGAATTGGAAATTGAGAAGATGCCCATCAATGAGAATGAACAAGCCATGGAATATGATTGCATTGGAATACTATTGCAATAAAAGAAATGATGAGGTGGGATGGTTTCAGAAAAAAATAAAAGCATGGAAAGACCTTCATGAAGTGATGTAAAGTGAAGTGAGCAAAATCAGAAGATCCTTGTGCATAGTAACAGCAATGTAATGATGATCAACTGTGAAAGACTTGTCTACTCTGATCCAAGACACTTTCAAAGTACCCATGATGAAAAAAATGCTATCTACTTCTAGAGAGGGAACTGATGAAATATGAGCACAAATAAAAACACAATTCTCTTTCTTTTCTCCTTTTTTTGATATGATTTATATGGAAATATGCTTTACATGACTTCACATATGTAATTGATATTATTTTGCTTGTCTACATGGGAGAGTGGCAGGAGAAGGATGAGAATTTGGAATTCAATTTAAAAAGAAAGGAATGTTTAAATTGTTTTCAAAAGAGTGCAAACTTATTGTCATTTGTTTTCATATGTATTTGTAACTCCTAAGTGTTTGACTGGCAGGATCCTTCTAAAATCCTGTCTAAATGAAAAATTTAAAAACAGCATTTTATGAGCCAAAAACTGTTTTAAGCACTGTAAAAGAAAGACTGGATTGTTAGGAAGAATTTCCTCACCAAGGGAGTGTTCTATGTCAATATAATCACAGGTCTAGGAACTACCAATATCTTATTACATACCAAAATGAATTCCTATTATACTACATCTTCTCACCTATAGCGCCTATACATATTTATTAAGTTTTTCATGGGCATTTAAATTCTGTTTACTGGAAAAAAGTAGAAGTAAAAATAAGAAAATAACATATATACATATATATTTATACACATATATGAGCACACATATAAAAAGATCCATATGTATGTGTTCTTTACAAATGACCAAATGACCTGAAGTATATAGTGCTTGTCATCTGAGAAATAAAGTTGGTTAAATTTTCCCTACAAAAAATATTATTGTTCTGTTAGATTATCAGTAAATAGACATTGTACTCATAAGCATCAGCATGGTGTAGTGGAGAGTCTACTGGTTTGGGGTCAAAGAGAGTGGAATTAAAATCTCAGCTCTTTCACTTGCCATTGATGTGACATTGGTCATACTTCCCTTTTGGGGGCTTCAGTTTCTTCATCTGTAAAATTAGGTGGTTGAACAAGCTGACCTAAAATCCCTTACACCTCTAAATCTTATAGTGGTAAGGCAAAGAATGATTAGGCCTTCCACATGACAAATTTTATTGCTGTAAAGCTCTGGACAAAATTCCATTTTAGAAAAATCATGTTAGCACACTACTATGAAAATTCAAAAGGAACAAAATACTAAGGGGAACTCAAAGATAATAAAAATACTGAATGATATCACAATAACCTTTTTACATTTGCAGAGCATAGATTTCTCCCTAGCCAACTTATTTCAATAAATACATCAATCAACAATATTTTAAGCATTTAATACTTTGCAAATGATTTTCAAGCGACCAAGAACTGGGTGCCCTTGAATGAGGTTATCTATATTATGTTAACACTAGTGAGTTTAGAAATGCCAGGCCAACCCTATTTCGGCAATTTTTGAGGCTAGAAAAGAATCATTGTTACCTTTATTTCATGTCTTCAGAGCTGACATGTCCAAGTTCAAACAACCTTAAAAAGAATCTGCACCAGACCAAATCATTCCCACCTTCTCTCTGCCAAACTCATTGAAAATATTTCTCATACTTGCTTTCTCCACTGACTCTCTTCTCATTCAATCCATAACACATTATAGTATGGCTTTACTCAACTGAAACTACTCTCTTCAGAGTTCATTTTGCTTTCTTAGTTGAAAAATCTGATGGTGAGTTTCCCTCATCATTTCCAAATAAGTCATAACATATCTACTGTTAACTAATTTCTTAGATATTCTTTACTTTCTGGGTTTTCATGATACATCTCTTTCCTGGTTAACTTACCATATATCTACCACTCTTTAGTCTCCTTTTTTGTCTCATCATTCACATCATACCTCTAAATTATGAGTATTTCTCCAAGATTCAGTCCGAGGTCCTCTTTTCTTCAGACATACATTCTTTTCTGACTAATCTGTGTAATCCCATAAATTTAATTAACATCTCTAGGCAAATGACTCACCCATCTACATATCCAGCCCTACCCACTCCTCACTCCCCACTTACTTTAATGCCATATAATCAATGTCAAACTCAAAATGAGGTATCCCAAAGAAATCTTTAATTCATAAAGTCTAAAACTAAACTCCTTGTCTTCCTCCTTCATAGCTTCCTCTATTCCAAAGTTTCCTCTTTCTGCTGAAAATGCCATTATCCTTCCAAAATCTTCCAATATCACTTCTCCTCTTTGAATTAGTGGCCATATAGTGCCATTTCTTCCTTCACAACATTTCTGGCATCTAACTTCTTTTCTCTATACATATTCACCCTCCCTGTATTATATACTTATTATTAAAATCTTCCCTACATTACTGCAACAACTTACTAAATGATCTCCCTTTCTCAGCTCTCCCATCATTCCAGTCCTTTGTTTACACTGATGCCAAAGTAACTTTCATTTAGTGAAGGTGTGACCATGTAACTTGCTTTACTCAACTACCTCTAGAATAAAATATTAACTCTTCCATTTAACATGTAAAGTTCTGCATAATCTGTCCCCAACCTTCAGACCATATACTATTCTACCTCCCATAATCCAGTCAAACTGTCCTATTCTCTATTCTTTACTCAAAAAACTCCATCTACTATCTTCATGTCTTTGCCCTGACCATTACTTACTGCTAGAATGCCCTTTTCCCTCACCTGTGTCTCATAATATTCTTCTCTTTCTTTAGGATAGGCATCTTCTATTTAAAAATTGCCCTTCCACTCTCCTGAAGGACTTATGGGAAAGAATGCTTACCACATTAAGAAAAGGAACTATGGAAGTAGAAATGCAAAAGCAAAATAGATGATATCACTTATCACATGTATATATAGGTATGTGATTTGGGGTTGAGGCTTTAAAAAATCACTCTAAGGAAAAATGAATAATATGGAAATAGGTATCAAGTGACAACATTTGTACCACCCAGTGACATTGCTTATAGGCTCTAGGAGGGGGGGAAGGAAGATGGGGAGGGAAAGAAAATGAATCACATAAACATGGAAAAAATATTTTTAAATATTTTTAAAAAGAAAAAAAGGATTAAAAAGAAAGAAAAATAAAAATTGCCCTTCCTCCCAAGCTTCAATTCCTTTTCGTGTGATGCTCCAAACATATGTTTTTGTAAGTATTTATTGGCTTCCATATTAGGACGAAAGGTGCTTGCAAATAAATACTGTTTTATTTTTGTACTACAAGTTTCACAGTGTCTGGCAGATAATAGGTGCTTAATAAACATTTGTTTCTTGATTTCTCAGAATGTATAGGTAAAAAATATCATTATTAAGTTACTCTGTGAGGGACACATATCTCTGCCCATTTTATATCATCTGAAAAAGGTCATTGTCATAGCTGATCAACGTGATAATACCAAATATAGATGGATGGATGATAGATATGTCTATATATGTTATCTGTATATAGGATCTTGTCTGATACAGATTCTGTGGTATCAGTTATAATGGTTGGACTCCTCATTGTTCAGATTCATACTTTGTTGGGTAAGATTAGATGATGCTCAGAATTAGTGAAGTAAATATAAAAAAGTAAAATGCATAATTTATTCTTGTTTCTCTTGGAAACACCCAGCTAAGTATGAATGGAGATGGCCAAGGCAAGCTTTAAGATATAACTCCATTAGTAATTCATCAGGACAATGCTTTTTGGTGAATATAGAGTGACATGTTTAGTTTTAAAAAAAACTGTGTATCATTGTGTCCTGTCTCTCCAACAATATGCATCAGGACATCAATAGAGGTTTATACCAAATGCGTTGTGGGTTTTTTCTGAAATGAATAATGATCGAAAGAATAGCTTGGGTATGTCCACCTCCAGAAAAGGAACTCATAAATAGAAATAAGTAAGACCTATTTTATACATACATATATACTTTTTGTCAAAATAATGCAAGGAGGGGAAGGAGAAAGGGAGTTACTAGGGAATCTTAATGTAACAGACAAATAAATAAATTTTATATTAAAAAATAAAGAAATATCTGGGAGAAGTTCCTGTCCATAATTACTCAAGATCAAATGAAGTAAATGCAGGTCTTTAGTCAGAAATGGTAATATTTAGTTGTCTATAATATTCAGCTACTTATATGAGTACTATGTATTTGAGTGTAGAGTTGAAATGCTTTCAGATTTGCAGTTTTAATTGCAACCCATTCTCATTCCCAGAACTTTATATTAAATGTCAGTAATCAAGCAAGGAAGGAACAAAGAGGTATTCAGGATAAGTGAAATTTATTGTTCGAAAATTATTCTGGGAAAATCCCTTCCCTATAAAAATCACTGAAACAAATAACCCAAGGAATTCAAATGCAATTAAAAAAAACTAACAGAGAGACCCAAAGTAAATCTATCTACCTATCCAAAAAGTGACAAGTAATAATTCATACTTTCTATAATGTGGTTCTTAACATTCATATGCCATGGTAGATAGGTAGCATAGTGAATAAAATAGTTCCTGGAGACCTGAGTTCAAATCTGAATAGACATTCACTAGCTTTGTGATCTCAGGCAAGTCACCTAACCTCAAGTTTCTCAATTATAAAATGTGAATAATTTCAAATAAGACGATTGTCAAGCAGCTGATGCAAAATGGGAATTTAATAAATGTTTCTTTGTTTCTTCCCTCTTTTCTTTCCATGATCCTAGACACTTAGATGTTAACTTTTGGCTAATTTGCAAGAAGCAGAGAAATATACTTGAGGACAGCTAGGCGGCACAGTGATTGACCTAGAATCAGAAAGACCTCAACTAAAATCTAGGCTTAGTCATTTTCTGGTTATTTGATCCTGGATAAGTCACTTAACCTCTGTCTGCCTCAGTTTCCTTAACTACTAAATTGGAATAATAATAGCACTTATCTCACAGGTTGTTATGAGGATCAAATAAGATACTTGTAAAGCACTTGACACAGCACCTGAAGATAGTAAGCACTATATAAATATTAGTTATTTTTATTACTATTATTAGAAGATTACAAACTGTATATTATTTAAATAATAATGATGGCATGATGCGGTTCAAAAAAAGTCAATCCCTTTACAATAGGGAGTAACAACCAGTATCCTACTGGAAACCTTAGGGATAAGATAAGAAATCAGGAAACATAGAAAATTATTATATCTACAAAGAGAATGAGATATTATCAGTTGATAGAATTCAGCTGGCAAGGAGTAAAAAGGGATGAGAGGAACATTTCATGATTATTTTTAAGAGATTCAGAACTAAAAAAACAATAAAAAAGAACTATATTAAATGCCCGAAATGAACATTTGACAGTAACATTTTATGTAGAAAAGCCCTTCGCATTTGATTGCTGTGTATATAATTATAGATATTATTTATAATTATATAGCTATATTATTTACAATGCAATTGTGGAATTAGAACCTCAAAGACGTAGAAGTTATCTGAATCTGGTGGAAGGCTTAATTTAGAATCATTGATCTGAAAGGGACTGTACATAGTCTCTGGTACAACCTGCTAATTTCATAGATGAGAAATTAATAAGAGAAAATAAATGTATAGATGAGAAAGAGCAAATAGATGAGAGAGATAGAGATGAAAAGAGAAATCATTTTTCTGAAGTCACATAGATAATGATTGATAGGACCAGGATTGGAACTATGTCTTCTAGATCTTAATTCAGTATTATTTCTGTTGGATATTCCACTTGGACTAAGATAAAAAATAAAACATTATGGGCTCTACCAATACTTTGAAGCTGGGATGTGGATTTTAATAACAAAAATAAGAGCTAGCATTTACATAGCATTTTAAGGTCTTTAAAGTGCTTTATGTATTGTAACCAAATCTAATAACAACCCCATGATGTAAGTGCTATTATCCCCATTTTATAGATGAGGAAACTAAGACTTTGTGATAGTGACTTAACCAGTGTCACACAGCTAGTGTCTGAAAACTCAGAACTTCTGATGCCAAAATTCTACATTTTTCCAGGTTGCTTAAATGGGTTATCTTACATAACCCAAAGGATATTTGTTTTACAAATTAGGCTTTGCTATCATACAGCAGCTTGAAATTTTGGAACATACTATGCAATTTTCCAAAATAATAGACCCTACTAATTGTCCAGTCACAACAGGTACTCCTTTCTCCCCACCTTCTTCCACATATTGAATGTATATATTTTTGCTCCTTTCAAATTTGTGTTGACATCCCCCCAAAAAAGTTCTCTCTCTACTTGGATCATTTAGCAATTTGAAAATTTTCATCTATTTTCATCTACTTCCTCATATAGCATATTGAAGATTAAAGAGGAAGACCCCCCACATGTGGTGGTCCCACTGCCATTAATGTCCAGATTAGCTTGTTATATAAATGGTGAAAGATCTGTTCAATTTTCCATCTGTTGATTAACTTTTTGCATCATTTACAAATGTTCTAGATATGAGTTGGCATAATAGGATATCTTCAACTTTGTTTTCTTCTCCACTGATTTTCAATATGGGCATTGACCCAACACTAAAAAATAAAATTTGGGATCATCATAAAATACTTTGGAAAAAATAACCATTTCTCTATAAATCTGATAAGGCTGACATCCATCCCTTCTTTCTCCAGGGATCTAAGTTTGGAAGATTACCAAGAGTATATTAGTCCTATTTGTCTACTAAATGTTTTAAATATTATGATAGATGATTATGTGGTATGGCTCTTCATTAAGATAAAAGACCTTATATAATTTTAATAATATCTCATGTTTGTAAATCATTTTATAATTTTCAATTTTTTTATCCATATATCATATTTGACCTTTCTGCTAACTCTCTGACCTTGAATTATAGAAGTAATATTCTTATTTAGTAATAATAGGGTGGATTCAATAACCATTGACTAAATAGGGGCTGAGGTTGATTTCCCAGAAAAACACACACTGATCAATCCTGATACTATTTAACTTTCTATTGACTCAGTCGCAGATCTTTCGATGCAAGTCCAACGTTATTTCCACTGTACTGTTTTCTTCTCTTCATCAAGTCTGTTAGTAAATGGGATGATGTCAGTTCCATTTATTCTTATAAATGATGGGGTCTTTGAGTGACCAGCTACATGGAGCCAGATAAGTATGAGTTCAAGTCTCACCTCAGTCACTTACTTACCTATGTGACCCTGTGCTAGTGACTTCATCTCTATCTGCCCAGTTTTTTCATTTGTAAAATAAAGACAATAATAGTCCTCTCATCACCACAATAAGGACTATATGAGATAATATTTTAAAGCTCTTTGCAAACATTGGGGCAGCTGGGTAGCACAGTGAATAAAACACAGTACCTGAAATCAGGAAGACTTATCTTTCTGAGTTCAACTCCAACCTCAGACACTTACCAGCTGTGTGACCCTGGGAAAAATCACTTAACACGGCTTGCCTTAGTTTTCTTATCTGTAAAATGGGCTGAATAAGGAAAGAGCAAACCACTTCAATATCTCTGCCAAGAAAATCCTGAACGAGTTCACAAAGAGTTGGATAGAACTAAAAACAACTAAGCAAAAATTGCAAACATGAAAATGCTACATAAATGCTAGCTAGCTCTTGCTGTTATTACCATGGATAATAATTATCACTATTCTTTGATTTTAAATGTCACAGTGAAGACACTAAGGTGGAGCCATATTGGAAAATAAGAAATTAGAAGTTTGACCTTATTTATGGAAATTCAAATACCACATAATTTAGTAAAGGAGGCAGCTTGACAGTAAATAGTAAATAGAGAGCTGGTTCCTGAACCAGGAAGAAGTGTTTTTTGTCTCTAATACATAGTAGATGTATGACATTGGAAAGTCAGGTAACTTCTCAGTGCTCTAAACAACACATGCTACAGAATTCAGAGAATATGCCAACCTGCACCAGTGGAGATGCTTTCCTTGTTAGGGAGGTGGTTTAATCCCAATGAATTCACAGTTCCAGTCCCTACCATTAATTTAAACCAATGGGAGCTACTTTAATAAAGTGAAAACTCATTTAGAATGAAAAAAATAATAATTACTAGTAACAGCTAGTATTTATGTAATACATCAAGATTTGCAAAGTGCTCTACATAGGTTATCTCATTTGATCTCACAACCACCATGTGAGGTCACTGCTGTATTAATATCCCTACTTTATAGATGTAAAATTAAAGTGAAATGGCTTACCCAACTTCAACACAGTGAGTGACTGAGGTAGTTTTCGATTCAGATCTTTTCAACTCCAGATCTAGCACTTTCTCCATTCCATCACTTAAGACACCTCATACTTCTCTGCATGAGACTCTTGTGGCATTAATCCCACTGGAACTTTTGGTATGAATATACTAAATTGCATATTCATTCCTACTTTCAACAAAACTTAAATTTATGACCATAATGGATCACTGAAGATATATTGGCTAAACTGGAATATATTATACTCCCAGATTATTACCCTTTATATGTTACACTGAAACCTACTATATTCAAGGGATTTGTTTCAAAATGTCCTCCTTATGAGGGACAACCAAAGCAAGCTGTCAGTGAATTGAAAAATCCCTCCCTATTGCTCAAGTAATAGGGCAAAGTTGTGTAGTTGCCAACCATATGGCACTAGTAGCTTCTCTCTTCTACTTAAGCGTTACCCTACTAAACCCAAGTATTGTGGAGTAAAGAATAGTGAAAAGCATATATGAAACCAATGGATTTTACAAAAAGTTATTTATACATGGCAGATTTTCTACCTGATACTCTCCTGAAAGAGAGACAGCAATGGGTAATGGCAAGAATCCTCAATTTGAAGTCAGAAAGACATGGATACCAGCTTCAATTCTAATATACTTATTGATCATTGCTTGTGAGCAAATCACTGATCCTCTCCAAGATTTAATCAATTCCTAAAATCCTGTCTACTAAATTACAGAGAGGTTTTCCCTGTGTTGCTATAAGAGATTCCTACACCAATGAAATCACAGATCTTTGATGTCTATATCTCCTATCTCTTTTTCTCTCCTAATTTTAATCTTGCTTTTACTAGCTGTGTGGATCCCTGGGCAAGTCCCTGTAAGCAGCTACTTTGCATAGTTGTTTTGAGGCTACAAGAAGACTATATATATATATTGCTTTTCAACCTTAAAGTTCACCATTATTGTTTCAATTTTCAGCTGAAGGAAAAGCTAGCGTTAAAAGAAGTTTAATTTGGCACCTAAGAAATTAAATTCCCTGATTGATTCTTCCTGTTTATTATTGTTATTAGTTCCCTTATATTTTATTTTGTTTTAGTCTCATTAATTTATTGTGCAAAATATTAAGACTGATAAATGTCAAGATGATTTCACACTTCCTTGCTAAGAGTCTCACTAAGAGAAAATGTAACTGAATGTAACTAACTTGTCTGTGTGAAGGATAAAATAGAAACCATATCCGTGTATTTCACACTTCAGAGGATTTCTTCAACTAGAATAACGGCCTCACTGCCAAGTAATGTTATACCCTAGGAAAAAAGTCATCCTTTAGAAAATAAAAACATATTTGGATTGCAGGGACTTTAAAAAGGAATGACAAAATCACAATACAAAAGCATTAAGGTTAGAAATGAGAAGTATGTTCTTAAGAAAGAAAGTAGATCAAATACTCTCTAGGACTGATGGTGTCTTTTTCTACCTAAAAAAATCTTTATTGAAGATATAAGAAAAATAAAAATAGCATTTACTTAAAAACAGAACTTAGTTTCCTTTGGAAGGTAGAACCATAAATTATAGCCCAAAAGAAACATTCATTTAAAAACAAGTGGAAGAAAATTATTTTCTTTCAATTACTTTTTTTTCCCATAAAAATTGCTTTTCATTTATCACAGCCTTAATGGTGAGTGGTCAAAACATATTTTGGATGTGAAGAAATATTAAATCAATCAAGCAAAACCAAAAGCAGACAAAAACGAATGACTTAAAATTCCTTGTTTTTCAATCCTCATCTATTGAAAGTTTGAAAATACATTTCAATAGGCTTTTCTTCATAACTCTTATAATCCTATACACCCACATTTCTTTGAAAACTGCATGAATCCCATGGGGAAAGTAGATATCTCCTATACTGTGCTATATTACATGTGACTAGGATCTGATAGTACAGGATAATCAAATGATTCCATACACACCAAGCACCTAATCTAAAGTGGCCCAAATGTAAGTGTTTTATTGTCACTATAAACTGTTCTCTTTAATTTCCCTAAACAGCATCCTGCACATTTTTTGAGATGGAGATACACATGTTGTGACTCCTGTCATTGATTAGCTGTGCATCCTCTCATATGACAAAGGCAGAAAAATTATTGGAGGAGATGGTGATCCAGTTGAATGTTGTTATTCAGATTATATTGGCTCTGGACATAATAGGTAGGGCCTCTGGGTTTGATATCAGGAGAGCCAGGGTTCAAATACTACCCTGACACTACCAGTAGTTGACTGGGCCAATCAAAATCTTAATATGCCTCAAGAAACTCCTAAATTGAATATAGTATTGATGAGAAGGAAGAGAATTCTTTAAACTAATAAAAAAAAACTCTGAATTTTTTCCTTATCAATTTCGTGACTAAGCAGATTATGAGAATTATGTCCCATTTAACTATTTAGTAAGTCCTTTAAAATACATTCAGTTTTAGTTTATTCTCCAAGACTTTTCATTAATGTCTAATGAATGTGGGAATATTTACTCTTAATTGTTACATATTTTAGTCTCACAGCACAGTTTACTAATGCTGTTGAAAAGGAATTGAATCTCAAATGTGATTTGTCTAAGAAGACTTGACAGATTAGAATCAAAAGTTGTAAAGTTAATAGCACAAATTCCCAGGCTTAGTTCAAACTTCTCATTTTATAGATGGAGAAACTGAGTCCAAGTGATGTTAAGATTCATCAAACATTGCCTAAAACCAGTGTCTTGGTTCCTTGTCCAATGTTTTGTTTTGTTTTTCTCAAGCGATATCTACATTGCTTAAATTAAGTTTTTTGCTTAATGATATCTACAACATGCTGTATATCTATAACATGTATAGCCTATATCATATTATCTACCATTCTGGGGTGAGGGGAAATGAGGGAGAGAAATAGAGAGCAAGAATCATGTCAGAAAATATTATTAAACAGAAAATACCAGAAAACAATTATTAAAAATTGCATAGACATAATCTGAAAGAAATAAACATTAAATAAAAGACAATGAAATCTACATTGATGCTAAGGAGATTCAGTATTCCAGGGTGGGTCTGTGAGAAGAACACTCCATAGGATTGGTGTGCATAGCCTACCTGATTGATTCAAAAAGGCATTTTATTGATCTCTCTCATAATTAACAAATCTGAGTTCTAACCATTACCAATAGGGTATATATAAACCAATAGGCTATATATAGTTTGTTGGATTTAGGGAAGGAAGCATCAAATAAATGAACACAAACGCAGGTAGAAAAGGTACATCTGTACAGATCCTCCTCTAGTCATATTTGTAAAAAGATGGGGGAACCAGGGATGTAAATGTGTCCTAATGGTTTGTGGGTACACACACTGGGTTGAAGGAGAGACAGGAGCAAGCAGGATAGGGAGACCAAGAATCAAGAATGGCAGTTAGCCACAACTGTCACTCTGCTCACCCTAGGCCAGGGCCTTTGGAACCAGCAGGCAAGGTAAAGGGTTTTTAACAGTTTTAATTATTACAAGATCATTTATCAGACCCAAAACTTGATCAGCTTGCTTAACACTTTGTATAACTTACCACTGACAGCATCATCATTGCCCTTAACTTCTTTTCTCTCCATAAGAAATTCTTCAGTTCCAGGGCTTTGCTTTTTTTGTAAGACATTAAGAAAGGAACAGAAATTTTTGATTTCCTATTAACTGCCTTTTTTAAAAAGATGCTTTGTAGAAGATAAATGAATTCATACAATTTTTCTGCCCAATTCACCATTCAAGCAAACAGTGCCATTTTCAAACCTAAGGAAGAAGAGAAGCAGCAAAGTTACTTCCAGGGGCCCTCTCTCTGAGTGACATTATCTCTTGTGCACTTAGTGGAGATGATTCAAACTTGGAATTTAAAATTTTGTAATAGAAATCCTTCCCCGAGTGAGCAAGGGGCCTGACAGCTTGAATCACTGGGATCAAACATTTTCTCCTGCTCAGAGTAAGCACTCAGATGAAAAACGGGGATGGGGGGTGGGGGGGACTGACTGGCTTATGGTCAAAGGGAGTTGGAGAGCTGGGTGTCTCTTACTACTTCAAATAAATAATGACTTTCCAAACTCAGCTGGGGTGAGGTTTGAGTCACAAACAAGTACATTTAAAATAGCATTCCTGGCACATCTCCAGTTTGATATCATTCTCTTGGCCCTTTAAAATCCAGATTGCTTCAAATCAGCCCTTTTGCCACCACTTTCATATCATTTAATAAATTATACTCTGACTTTTACATTTTTTCTCCTTTGTTGCTATTGTATCTCAGTGGCGGTGTATGGAAGGGTATTCAGGAAGCTTAGCACTTTAGAAGATGCTAGTAGGTGACTCCATTAGAGTAAGTGTTCCTTTTCTGCTCCTTATTATGGCTTGAAATGGGATGGCATTATCGTAAGAGATTATGTTAACCTTCATTTTCTAAAGCGCTGAACAACTAACATAAGTAAATAAGCAGATGTTTATTATGGGATTCATGTGACAAGAATGCAAGTGTGAGCGGGGATATAGTTGAAAACTCAGAATCTAATGTTCTTACTCATGCAAAGGGGGTGGAATACATTTTGCAATCTA
This sequence comes from Gracilinanus agilis, assembly GCF_016433145.1. Taxonomy (NCBI): domain Eukaryota; kingdom Metazoa; phylum Chordata; class Mammalia; order Didelphimorphia; family Didelphidae; genus Gracilinanus; species Gracilinanus agilis. The sequence continues at coordinate 83,681,008 of NC_058134.1, forward strand.
CTAATAAGAAATAAGCAGTTATTAAATACAGCCGTCAATCAAAGGGCTCCAGAGTATGAAGTCCCCTTCGTGGCATGGAATAAACTGCATCCTTATTCTTTTAGGTTTTGCCCACCAAGATGAGAGTGGCTCTGATTCTTTCTCTCTTCATGATTATAAAATAGCATCAACTCAAAAAAAGTTATAGAACTGTCCATTTATTTTATAGGGTAGGGATGCTGAACACAAATAGAAATCAAGAGCTGGTGGCAATGGAATCTGGCTTTCTTTGAGTCTAATAAAGAAGTAAATGAATGAGAAAACATCTGCTCACAGAGCTGATGAGAGGTTGTTGCCTGTTACCTGCATATGGAACAGTCAAGCAAATGAAAACTGGATTCTCTGAGGAATCAGTCAGGTGTCCCAAAAAGGGAAGCCTTCCTCAGATGCCTCAGATGTGGCGGGGGGCAGAGGGAGATGGAGGGGAGTTGGTGTGTTTGTGGGGTGAGAGAGAGACAGAGAAATAAGTGAATATATGTGTGGAGAGAGAGATAAGGGGAAAAGGGTGTGAAGAAGACAGGGAAGAGAAATTTGTGATGGCTGCCTGTGAGTGTGTCTATCTGAATAGATGAGAAGTGAGAGAGAGACAGAGAATAAATAAATATGTTTATGATGTGTGAGAGAGACAGAAAGAATAAATGAATATGTGTATGATATGTATGTGAGAGACAGATACATAATAAGGGAACATCATGTGAAACAGAGAGAGAGAGAGAGAGAGAGATAAGGAGTGAAGGGGGCCAGAGTATGTGCCTGTACTTGGTGAAAGACAGAGACAAGGCCAGTGAATGTGCATGTGATACCTGAGTGAGACAGACAGAATAAGTGAATATTTTTGTTGGAGGAAGAGATAAGGCCAGGAGAAGGGGAAGGGAACTAGACAGGTGAGTGTGCACATTTGTGTAGGAGAAGGGGATATTTAGGCATAGTAGGAGCAGTCACACATTTCTATTATTTTAACAGCCCTCTGTGATGATTGTGAGAAGGTATGAGCAGAGTCTGAGGCTGCTGGCAGTCTGATAAAACCTTTCTGGGCTTCAAAAAAAGGTTCTTATCAATTGTATTAGAGGCCCCATAATAGTAGGATCTGAACCAGAATGCCTTATGGTCAATTCATTGACTTTTCTAACTTTATTTTAAATTTTTCTTTCTAAATTTATAAAAAAAAATTGCAGAGTATTTTTTCAAGAATATAGATTTCACAAAAAAGAATATATATATATATATATTTCATCCTCTAGCTATAAGGCATCCTCAGGTGAGCATCATTCTCCTTCAATAGGCATCCTATTAAGGAATTATTCTTCTAGAAGGTATTATAAGAATCTACAGCTCAGAAACTCTGTCCTTTTGGGAATCCTCAAAGTCACATGTAAAATTCATTGTCAAGAGGACTATGATGTGTTCAGGAAAAAGGGAAAAGAAGCAGAAAGTAAAAAGGAACTAGAGATGTATTAATTTTTTTCTTAGGCTCCCACCAGCCAACACAATCCAGTTGTCATGCGCTTCTCTTTCAAATCACCAAGTGCTTTGTTGTTTTGAAAGAGGAGGGAGAAATCCCATCCTGATCTTCCCTTTATGGCATTCCAATCTGGAAATCCAAAGGAGACAAAGTCCAAGCAACAGAATGAACTGTTTAATAGTTTGTATTACAGACCATAGAAAAAGTTTTTTTTTAAAGCTATCTCCTCAATTCTCTAGTAGTTATGGTCCAGAAAGCAGTTCTATATGCCCATGACCAATCAGAGGAGTTCCATGTGTTCTTTCACCAGTGGGCATAATGCCCTTCTCATAAAAGTTTCCTTCCAGTAAACCACAAATTAGAAAAGGTTGACCTATGCATTTAATTTAGTTTGAAGTTTCACATTGTTACCTAACTTGTAATATATAATACTTAACATGGTACCAGTTTGTTGTTGTTTTTTTTAAATCGGGTCCAGCCATCAAAGGGCATAGATCCTAATCCTTGATTTAAAGCATCCTTAGTCACCTTCAAGGAATACTTCAGACATTCTGTCTCCTATTTTACTTCTTAAATAAGGCTATATATAGTTTGTTGGATTTAGGGAAGGAAGCATCAAATAAATGAACACAAATGCAGGTAGAAAAGGTACATCTGTACAGATCCTCCTCTAGTCATATTTGTAAAAATGTGTCTCCTTGACTAAATCCATGTTTTCCAATATGGCCATATCAAGATTCAATCCAGCTCAATTTAATAAGCATTTATTAATCCCTTGCTATGGACAAGACATTGTTCTAAGTGCTATAGATTTAAATACAAAATTAAATACAGGTCCTTCTCTCAAGGAAGAATCTAAAGAAGAAAAGGGGTGGGTGACTGGAATAATACACATAGACATAAAATCAACAAGGATTTATTCAGTTATTTATTATGCCCCAGGCATTGTGCTAAGAGCTACAGAAACAAATACAAAAAAAAAAAAAAAAAAAAAAAAAAAAAGGAATGATAGTCACTATGTTCAAGGGGCTTACTACATTCTAAGGCAGAAAGACAACACAGAAAAGGTACCAAAAGGAGTGGGAAGAGTACAAGGTTTTCTTTGGATATCTTGCTGAAGTGTGGAAAGTGAGAAGCAAAAGGGAATAAAAGTTGGGCAGCCTTGGTCCCACCCAAAGATTGAGGTCTAAGGAGGAAGTCACCAATGGAAGAAGATGATTAGTATGATGTTGTAATATGTGACCCTAGGATGGCAACAAGGGAGAAAGGGTATTTCAAGGTGAGGAGGCCCCAGGCACTGAAGGAAATTCCAAGAGTACTAGCCCTAGAATACATTTCTCTGATTGGGAAAGACCATCTGATATGCAAATCTATAAAATAAAATAAATACTGAATACAAGCTTCTATAATATGGTCTAAAGTGGTGATTTTTCATGTCCCTAACATGGTATAGCAGTCTCCTCTCAATAAAATCCATGTTCACAGCATGAAATCTGTCCCCCACTGACTTTACTGACTGTGTCAACTGTGTGAAGTCCAAGACCTCCCGAATGATCTTTATCATAAATTGGTTCCCTCAAGAGGTATTCCGAGGGTGGAGGTTAGATAAAAAGATTTTCTACTTAATAGATGTAAAAAATCAATAGGGTGCCATGTTATCCATGAGAATTTTATAACAATTCAAAATTCATTTGTTTAAGTCAGGAAGAAGGAAAAGTGGAGTAAAGATCAGGGATTGCTAAATATAGGTCACCAATCTTAGAGGTAGAAAAAGCTGATCAATTATTTAGACCTGTGTTCTCTTAAAATATCTAAGGCCATCTCTTCTGAATATTCATGAGGTTCTTTGTCTAGCATTAACTATTAGAATTTCATAAATTAAGAATTTTTCCCAATAATCCTTTAATTCTTAAACATGATCATAGATTTATGGAATCACAGGGCTCATATTGAACTCTTTGAGTGATCTATTTCTGGACCCTGCTGCTTCTACTCAGGCCTCTACCCAACTCACTTCAGATCAATATTTTAATCCTTTTCCTGGGAAGCAAATATAGTCACACACTTTTATGGGTTAGAATTATAGCAATGTTAACCATCTAGAATATAGCTACAAGCCCCAAGTGAAATGGGTCTTTAAGATACATTGAGGAAAAGAATTATCACAAGGTTCATGTATTTTATAGAGTTCTAATGTTATGTCAGGCTTTTATTATGCGGTATACTTCTTTCAGAGAACAGAATTTGATTTAAGTTATGATATATTCAAAACCATTTACTAATAATAGTTGAAATAAATATAAAACCTTAAGGTGCAAAATACACATTGCATGCATTACCTCATTTTTTTTACCCACAATGGCCTTATAAGATTAGTACAACAGAGCTAATTAAATGATTTAAATGTGTGATCTTTGGCAAGATGTTACATAAGTATCAGACTCTTCATCAGCAAAATAATTCTTGAACTACATAATAACAATTACAACAATGTGTTATTACACCATAAGGTAATAATAATGTAAGTATTAGTTGTTTTCATTGTAATCTCGATGGATCTTTCCAACTCTAAAATGTTTAGATTCTGTGACCCAGAAATGAATCTCTAGGTTTGCAGAGACCATATATAATCATGGTTGTCTACCATAATATTTCTGCTTTTTGGTTCATTCCCCTACTTGTTTTTTCCCTTCTGGACTCCAGGATTTGAATTTTGTGTCATTTTCTACAGAAAATGGACAAAGCCTTCAGTTCCCATGCCACAACTCGGGCTGATAAATCATTAAAGACAATATTTAACATGGCTTTAAAAAAAGTCACCCCCATACCCCACATCTCCTGCCCATGAAGACATGTACTAAGTTGATTTGCTGCTAAAACAACTTTCCTTCCCTCTTTCTTTTCCCTTCATTTTCCCTGGAACCTAGTTAGTCTCCAAAGTTATATTACTTTGGTTTACTATTAAGTACCTATGGCTTCATGGTGATGTATAATTTAAAATCTGTGCCCCCTATCCTAAAGTTCCAAGCAAAGACCCTCATTTCAATTCCCTTTTCCCCTTTGCAGCTGATATGATGTTTTCCAATAAAAGGCTCTAGAGCTTCATTTAGATTTGAGCACTTTGGAGCTTGCACAAATCTAATGAGAAACTGTATAAGCAGGGTCTGGTACCACTTGCCCCTTCTTTTATTCAAATGAATAATATAACACAGCTTCTGTGATTCAATGAATTTATTAAAGGCAAATAGTTAACCCAGGTTGCAAAATACTTAGGAATACAGTGTTTTGACTAAATGACATTTAGCTGAGTTGTAACTCTAATGGTAGAGAAAACAGAAGCAGATCAGTACTTAAACCTTTGTCCCTGGGTGAATATCATTTTCAATATCCTGCACAAATTCTTTGAAGTGTTTGTGCCTGGACTGCCCCAGAGGATTTCTTCAGAATTAGTTAATAGTGAGAAAGCATTGAGCTAAATTTATTGGTTATGGTCTCCCATGATCACATAAAAAATAAAATTAAAAGGAACCCTCTAAAGAATAGTTTATCAAGCTTGGTAATGGCATCATCTCTGACAGTGAGGTAATAAAAGCATATTAGTGACCCCCTGATGAAACATGTTTACTGGTGGAGTCAGAGAGATGGATTGTTTTATTTGGGAACTGGCATTTTAGTTGAGCATACTGTTACTGTTAGTCACAAAAGCACCATGATCATTGAATGCCTGGAAAAAAATAATAAAAGCACGAAAGAGAAGAGAATTATCAGGGACTTTAAAGCCCCATGGATTCTGAGTGAGATCATTCTCCTTATAGACATATAGCTCTTCTTAAAAAGCCTACTTGTTTCTTGATTTTCTTCGCCTGTTTTTTTTGTCTTTAAGCACATGAAGATTCAGAACATTATGAGAGCTTGTCAATAGTCCATTTGTGTCTATCTAAAGTCTGGTGGGAAAAGAAATAGACCATCCTCATCTCCCTATGCCTGTAGTATTCCCTTTCCTCATCTCTGCCTTCTGGCTTCCCTAGCTTCCTTCAAACCTCATCTCAAATCCCACCTGGTACAGGATTTCTGCCCCCAATGTTATTACCTACATGCTAAGAATAATTCATGTATACATATATATATTTATATTTTGTATATGTATAATTATATATATGCCACTTATATATGAGAGAGAGAGAGAAAGAGAGAGAAAGAGAAACAGAGAGAGAGAGAGAGAGAGAGAGAGAGAGAGAGAGAGAGAGAACGCGTCAGTGCTAGTACATACTTGGCTGTTTACATATCATCTCCCCTATTTGTATGTGAGATCATTGAAGTCAGAGATTACATTTTTGCCTTCTTTTTATTCCAGATGCTTAGCACAGTAGGGCACATAATAAATAATAAATTCTTGTTGTCTAACTGACTCATTGAGTATAGATTTCAGTTGAGTTTAAAAAAATTTCCCGAATTTCTGTCATGTATCTCCAAAATTATTTCAGATAGCTACTAGTTAACAGAATTGGCTAAGAAATACATAAAACTTCTAATGTCATTTAATCAATTCAAAATGGATTCACTAAACACCTACTCTGTGCTCAGCATTGCAGACCCAAAGACAAAAATAGAATGGTTCTAGTCCTCAGGATATGAAGTCTCTAACTAACTCCTGGCATCTTGTTCTACATGGTAGTAGTATAAGGTTAATGTTGCCAAATTAAATGAGGACCTGTTTTATAGAGGGACACTATATCAAGGACTCAAGATAGCAATACAAGAGGTGGAAGGCAAAGTCACCACCCTCTGGGAAATTATAATCTTGTTGTATACATATAAAACAGTTTCTAAAGGAATTAAAGGGCTACTATGTCTAAATTACTAGTGTTAGTATTGAAACAAAGACTCCTTACTCTGTCCATAACTACAGCAAAGAGTGCTATTTGAAAGCAAAAGGGGTGCTAGATGACCAGATTTTCTTATGTTATTCATTTTCTACACAGAATTTCCATTCCATTTTGGGCAGGGCAGACAAAACTTGGCACAGAGTATAGGTTTAATAAATGACAATTGAGTTAATGAATGAGGAAGGAAAGACTAAACATTTTAGTGATACCTTGAAACCTTTAGGAATGTGCTATTAAATGTTTAACTGTCTCTCTAGGAGAAAAAAAGTGCTCCTTGAACATTGAACTTGAATTATTAACATTTTCTCCTTTGCTCTCTTACACCTAGGCAATCAGCAAAATAATATGTCAGGCTCTCAGTTGTACTATTTGCCTATTTCCAAGGCGCACTCTAACAATTTAACAATCAGCTCTCAAGAGCTGTATGAGCTGGCTCCAATATATTATTTGGCATATATACTGTAGTAGCATGACTTTAAGTAATAACAAAATTTCAGGAAATAATAGCATTGTCTAGGCCAAGCTATTTCAGAGAAGTCACAGTGGGGACTATCCCATGAGGCCATGTAATTGCAGAATAATGGGAGAAAAAGTAAATGCCAAAAAATGGCTTTGTCTATAAGAGGCACTTTAAAGATTGGGTTAATTTGCTGTGGTTCTAAATACTTGCATTGAAGTCATGAAACCATTTTAGAACTAGCATCTTGTGTGGCCTTAAGCAAGTCAAGTCTTTTGGAGTTTTCATCTTCTTCGTAAAATGATAGTATTCAATTGTAGTACCTCTAAGATCCCTTCCAGATCTAACAATCTGGGAATCTCTGCAGTTTGGAGAAGAGGATATAACTTAAACCTGTGACTTCAGAGGTAGAGGAAACTCTCAAAGGAATATTCTCCCCCTATCAATGCAAATTGGCACCTTCTTTTCAGTGTTAACAGTTGTTCTGAGAAGTTAAATGATTCTCCAGGATCACACAGGCAATATGTGTCAAAGGGAAGATTTGAATCCAGGACTTCCTAAATCTAAGACTGATTCTCTCTCCAGTCAACCACATTTCCTTTCACAACCAGATCAAAATCTCACTATACTGCCCACTACTAGCCCTAATAGGTTACAATGGGCAAAAGGGAAAAGGACAGTAGCCAACAGAGAGCTCAGTAAATTGAATGTGCTCTAACAGACTATGTTAAAGATGAAGCATTCCCTTTTAACATTTTGCAGCAGAAAAATGCAACATTTGCAGAAAGCCTTTTTTTTTCTCTATTAAAGACAGGTTACAGGAGGTGTGATTGAGATAAGTTTCATTATTAAAGACAAGCTCCTAGAAATGTATTTAAAAGCTTTGTTAAATCCCTGCCTACCTAATGGTTCTGTATTATTTAATTCCTTACCTAAAGCATTTTCAAAGGATCCTTTTCTCAAAAACTAAAAAAAAAAAAAAAAAAAAAAAAAAAAAAAAAAAAAAAAAAAAAAACTAACCCACCTACTCCTTTATGCCTAGGGTCAGTGCAGGTCATTAAAAAGTAGGAACATTAAGTGGTAGAAATCAGCAGTGGTTTGGAAACAAGGTTCAAATCCTAGTTTTTTCATGACTTTGGCCAAGTCACCCTGATTAGCCTTAATTTGCTCATCTAAAAATGGGGGTATTGGAAAAGATGATCTCTAAGATCCCTGACAAATCTGAATTATTATCTTGTGAACATACTTCTTGGAACAGATGTCAGGGGGGATGTGAGGAGGGAGGCAAAAGGAAATAGAAACAGAACCATGGACAAAGAAATAAATTTATCATTTATTTAGAAGTTGTTTTTTTTTTCAAAAATAAACCAAGAAATTATAAAAAATCAAAGTGATTCTGGGTTTGGGGCCTTGACTCTTCCTGCAGAAGACAGCTTTAGAAAACAGATGGCAAGAAATGAGAATGAAATAGGTACTAGCGATGCTGCCCAGTGAGTTATCCAATAAGAGGTACTCCTTGGCTTATTAGTGCAAATGACTTGAAACTAGAAGGTGCTTGGATTCCAATTCAAGCATAACCCTAGCTTCTTCCATGGGGAAGTGGGGTTGAGATGGAACCTCAGGGAAATCATTTAACCTCTCCATGACTCTGTTAACCCAGCCATAACAATTCTCTGAAAAGCAAAAGTGGCATCTGAGTCACACTTTACTAACAGCAACTGCTTTATCTGTGCTGTCAGATTCAATTTCCTTTCACTTTTCTCCTCCCTTTTTCTCCTCTTTGTCTTTGTCCTTCATCCTCATCATCTTCACAGTATACCATCGGTTATCATCCACAATCATTAGACACTAAACACCTGTGGTGTCAAAGACCAAGTAGATAATAATAAAAGATCCTTAAGGTGATTAACATTTAAGAGATTAAGGAACCTCTCTAGGCTGCTGGTAACTCTAATCTTTTTAAATGCAAATCAAATACCCATCTACATTAAAAGACCAAAGTTTGTTCATTAGTAGTTCCTGATACCAATGAAATCACAATTCTGGTCCAAAGGGAAAAAAAAAATCTGGGAGTGCCAAATTCAAGATAGAAAAAGCTACAAAGACAAAAAACTCTATCAAATGCTAGTGTTTGGAGACAAAAACAGAATCTTCTAATTATTACAGAGCATAATCAATCCCTTACCTTCAGTTTCACATTTCCTGCTACTGAATCTCTACCTAAATTTGACACCAGAACCTCAAATTCTGAAAGTTCAAAACCAGACTCATTCAGATCTTAACTGATCAGTCTTGCTTCTTGTTAAATTTGTTGTTTCTCTTAATGGCCACAAATTCTCCCCTTCTTACAGGAGCATTTTTGTCTGTTTTCTTTCCCTCCCTCCACTCTCTATCTGTTCTCAGATGCAGTTAACCCTACTATTTAAATGCCTGTCCTATTCATCCTGGCAGAAATTAAGCCCCCTGAAGGCAGAAGAGAGTTCATTTTTGTTTCTGTATCCTCAAGTGCCAAACAGAGTTTAGCATGGAGTGCACTAGGTCCTGACCAAATACTTGTTAATTTCTTAATGCCTGGATTTTGGTCCCCCACATCGATTTTTCAGGATTAGAAACTACTCCAGGAAAGGGAATGTGTCTTTATTCATCTTTAGAGACCTTTTAAATATAGTCATAGAACATCTTATAGATTGCTTTGTGTTTTACTGATTTCCCTATCTCATCTGACTTCTCATTATAAGCTATTCACAATTTATATTAATTCATTTTTCTCCTTCTACTCTTCTGTAGTATCCTCTACTTCAAGCAAACTGGACTATTCACTGTTCTGCAAATATGATTATACTTTTCTGACTACCTATTTGATCAGACTTTTCTCTCACTTTAAGATTGCCTCCTTCCACATTTCTTCCTACCTGTTAAAATCCCAGATATTGCAAAGCACATTTTTTCCCTAAACTCTTACCTTAGTCTTAGAATCAATACTAAGAATCAGTTCCAAGGTAGAAGAGGGGTAACAGCTAGGTAATTAGGGTTAAGTGGCATGGTACTACAGCTACCCTAACTCATTCATGATATGGAACTCCTTAGTAAGATTTATTGGAAAATATCTCTCTCTTCATCCTTAAAGATGCATTGTATGCAAACATCAAAAGTTTAATTCAGCCTTTCTCTGCTTAAAGATAATCTTTTGGTTTTTATAAGAAAAACTGTAAGCAAAGGTTGTAGTGACAGGCTATAGTGAAGAAGCAAGTCATTTATACAATCTCTGGCATTGCTGATCCACTGAAGTGACACCCATTTATTCCCTTTATGGCTATTGAATGTGATGGCTCCACTTCTCTAGAAGGATGGATAGTGATACAGCAAGGGGATGGAAGTCACTTGAAAGAATCTTTCAGCTAGTTTATTGACTCTTGACATTTGTTTCTTTTCTTTTCCCTGGAAATAAAGCTAGCAAATTTGCATCTTTCTCCCATTGGGGAGCCTCAATGGCCAATTCAAATGGCTCCTAGGTAACTAGTTTCAAACAGAGATAGCATTAACCATTTAGCCTTGACTATCCTTATTTAGTCAATAATAAGTACTTATTAAGAACCTGCTTTGGCACTATGCTAAGTGCTAGGGATACAAATACTTTAAAAAAAGTAAAACCTTCTTTGCCTTCAAGAAGTTTACAATTTAAAGGAGGAAGACAAAATACAAAAAAGAAGGTAGAAAGCTAGAAATTTGGAGATGGGGCAGGGGGTACCTGAGAGTGAGGGGATGATGGAAGAGTCAGTCAAAGAAATCCCAAGATAATACAGCTATATAAGAAAAGAGGAAATTTTGTGGATTTTTGGCTTTTGTGGGTTTTTGACAGCACATCTCAAATGACTTTCTCACTTAAACCTTATATGTAATTATATTCCTTTGGGGTGGGGTAGAGGGGAATTCTATGTTCATAAGTACCTTTTGCCAATGCAGGTAAGCATCTTCTCTCTAATTTTTTACTTTATAGTTGCCAGAGATATTGGGGTGGGGGATCCCATGTCTTCTTGGAACCATGAACCCAGGTCAACCTGCCTCCTAGACTAATTCTCTATCCACTGTGCAACTATCTCTAATATGACAAATTTTATATAGATAAATAGGTGTGTGTATATGTATAAACATGCATACATATATAATCACTGACAAGCAAAAGTCATTGATAGATGACTTTTTTATATTTATTAATATTTTATTTTTTTGTATTTTCCATGGTTACATGATTCTTATTTTATCCCTCCTCTCTTTCCTCCCCCATCCCAGAGTTGACAAGCAATTTCACTGGATTATTCATACATTTTCACTCAAATCCTATTTCTATATTATTTTTTTATATTTATTAACTCTGCCAAATATTATCTGCTTTTTTGGTTCTTGCTATTTTCAAAATAATATTAATTTTTAAATGAAGAAAAAATCAATCCTTCTTTCATACGGTACATCTACACATCTGAATATTTGAGAACATCTGGATAATCCAGGAACATTTTCCTATTTAGATCCAGATATCTGACAAAAACAACTTACATATTCATGTTTGTAAACTCATATGCATATACACATATATACATAGCAAATACTGCAATATATACATCACAATATATTCTGCTTTTTTTGTGAAGCCTTACTCAGTGATTATTTTGATTTCACCCTAATTCCACTTTTCTTGCCCCTTGTTTGCCCATATTTGCAATTTTTAGATCATAGAATCATAACATAATTGATTTAGAACTAGAAGAGACCTTAAAGACTATCAAGTTCAACCTTTCATCTTACAGATGAGGAAACTGAGGCCAAGTAACTTACCCAAGATCATACAGGTAGCAAATACCAAAGCTGAGATTTGAATCTCAAGGTACTTCCTGATTTTCTAAAATCAGAGTTAGGAATTACTCTTATGAAGCATGTCAGCCTCTTCTGAAAGAAAGCTAGAATCCCACCCCACCTCACCCCACCCCATTCTCCCTTTAAGCCAAACTACAAGGAAAAGTATTTGAAATTAAAATATTTAGTTATTTGTCCCTCAAGTCTCCTAATTTATGGAACACAGTAAGTAGCAAGCATAGGGAAAATGGGTGACAGAATGTATACAAAAATGATCTGCTGGCTTTACTTTTCATTGTCTAGAGCTGGAAGGCAACGGTGTATAAGAAGGAAGGATGGAGAAGCTAGAATTCTTACAGATCAATCTGATTCAAGTATTTCCCATATGGTTCCAATATTTTATTCAATGTAATTTCCCCCAATTATGAGATACATCCATCTGCCTGTTCAAAAATTCAACTTTTAGAGTTTCTCTCTGTCAGTTTGCAGATAGAAATACCCCATTTCCTCCTTAGGAATAATCTTTTCTTGCCCTTCCTCAAAAATATGTGCCATGGGGGCAGCTGGGTAGCTCAGTGGAGTGAGAGTCAGGCCTAGAGACGAGAGGTCCTAGGTTCAAACCTGGCCTCAGACACTTCCTAGCTGTGTGACCCTGGGCAAGTCACTTGACCCCCATTGCCCACCCTTACCAATCTTCCACCTATGAGACAATACACCGAAGTACAAGGGTTTAAAAAAATACGTGCCATATTTAAGGTCTTCACCTAAAGTATTAGAATCATTGATATAGAACAAAAGGGGACCTGTAAGTCTATCTAGATCAACTCCTCCATTTTATAAATGAAGAGTTGAGGCCCAGAAAGACAAAGTAATTTACGTCAGATCAAATAAGTAGTAAGTGTCTCAGGTGGAATCTGAACCCAAGTCTTCTGACTCTAGAACTCATGCTCTTTAAGGTACATTGAGTGACCCACACCAGACTTTGTTTTCATGTCAGCCTTTGAGACCTTACCCTGCTGCCCATTTGCTATGTGACCTTGGGATATTATTAAGTCTACATTTCTTTATATGCCAGTACTTAATATAATATATAAATAAGCATAAACTCTAAAATAATGCTTGTAGCCTGACCAGATGGCATGCTTACCAAATTTTCTCATGACATAAAGCTAGGAGATATGGCTCACATTATGTACAACAGAGCAGATATGCAAAAACAAACAAACAAAAAAAAGATCTCAGTTGGCTCTTAGGGTGGCCTGAATGGAATTAAATGGGATTTGATGGGGATTAAGTCCTACATTCAGGTTTTAAAATATCCACTCTGCATATAGAAGATGGAAAAGGTATTGCTAGTCAACTAATTATTGCAGGACAGGATGGGAGGGGGAAAGACAGAGAGTGAGAGGATTTTACTGAATTGGAAGTCCAATATGAGTCATCAGTATAACTTTGCTGTCAAAAATGCTAAAATACTAACTCCACTTGAAACCATGTCAAAATAGCAATTAGGGTCAGAAAATAAGAGCTGCTATTTCCAGGGTGTTCTAAGCTTTCTAGGTTATATCTGTAACATCTGTATCAATTTTTGTTATTCATAAGGACAATAAGAAACTAGATCTTGTCCAGAGAAGAGTGACTAGGATGATGGGGAGATAAGAAATTATGCCATGTAAGGATCACTTGAAAGAAAAGGAAATGTTTAATCTGATCAAGACAGCACTTCATGGGGAGGAAGAAAAAAGTTAAGTGACTCAGTGGAGAGGGACCTAAGCCTGGAGACTGACAGTCCTGGGTTCAAATTTGGCCTCAGACACTTCTTAGCTGAGTGACCCTGTTCAAGTCACTTAACCCCAATTACCTACCCCTTACCAGTCTTCTACCTTGGAATTTATATTTGGTATCAATTCTCAGGCAGAAGATAAGGATTTAAAAAAAGACAATGGAGGACTCATTCTGTTTGAATCCAGGGGTTATAACTAGAAACAACTGCTGAAAATAAAAGAAAGGCATATTTTTGCTGCATATAAGAAAAATATAAACTCCCCTTACCTTCAAGTTGCTTACAGTCGAATAGGGGAAGAGAAAACACAAAGGAAGCTGAAAAGCTAGAAGTAGGGGGATTAAGGCAGAGGAGGTACCTGAGAGGAGCCTGAAAGGTTGGGAAGGTACAAAAGTGAGGTAGGCTATCTCAAAGGAGTGCAGACACTGCCTCCCTGAAGATCTTCAAGCCTAGGTTAGATGGCCATTGTTAGGACTGCTATAGAAGAATTTCTATTGTGGAATAGGTTTAATTAGAAGGTTTCTCAAATCTCTTGTGCTTCCTTGAATGTGATGTCTTTCAAGCCTAATATTACATGGTATGCCATTTTATTTCTAAAGTTTCTCTGGATATATAATCCAGTTTTATTTGCAAAACTACCTTATGTCACTTCATCTTTGTATCTGTTTTTTGCCCCCATGCATTTTCTCCACAATGTTATATCTTTCATAAAGGAAAATGATATGGATCTAAACAAGCTATAATTTTCCTTCGCTGTGGCTGTCATTATTTTCATCATCACCAAACAGTATCCAGCACACTGTCAGGCACATAATAAGCATCCAATAAGATCTATTGAATTTAATCTAATCACAATCACAGAGAAAAGGCAGTGTTATATAATGGAAAGTATCTTAGATTTGGTTTCAGAGCACCTGGAATCAAATCTAGATCTGCTCTACATTAGATATGAGACCTTGAGCAAGTCATTTATGCTGCTACTTCTAAGTTTATCACCTATAAAAAGATGGGATTGGCTTAAGGACTCTTCCAGCTCTAAATCTCATTGTGTGACCTAGAATGGAAATACATGGCACTGTTTTAGGTACATGGTCACCATCTTCAATTATAACCCACTGGAATAGCACAATAGGTAAAGTGAATAGTAATTGCTAATAATTGATGATATACAGGAGAATCTATAGCAGTGAGTTCTGTGCCCTTTGTCAAGATTTAATTATCTATCCAGAAGGTGGATAAAAAAGTCCCTTGGAAGCTTCAAGAAGATATAGATATAAATTGGCAAATTGGGGATACTATTTTGACTGTGACTGGTGGGACAGTATGAAACATGTAAAGTATGATGATGATAAGTCATTGGGTATCAATGACTTTGGAGTTAAAGGACCTTGATTCCAATATTGCCTCTGTCATATACTATCATTATATGGTTCTTAGCATGTTACTCAACTTCCTTGGAACTTGGTTTCCTCATCTGTAAACTAAAGGGAATGGATTAGATGGTCACTGGTAGCTCCAGATCTATGACTATTTGCCTCTAACTCTATTAGACTAAACTCCTTTAGGGTAGTGATTACCTTTTACCACCCTTTGTATTTCCCTTTCTTAGCACAGTACGTAATAGGCACTTAATAAATGGTCAGTGATTGATTGACTCTAGGATACCAGAAGACTACACTCATTTAGGCAAAAAACACTGGGCAAGATATGTATTCTACTTTTTACTGTCTTGTTTTTAAAATAGTTGATAATCGTCTTTGCCTGGCTATCTATCTATCTATCGATCTATCTATCTATCTATATATATATATATATACATATATATATATACATCTATCCTTCATAACTCTGTTCCTTTGCCATGATACCAATAATTGAGAAATTTGAGAGAGACTGAAGAATTTCTAACTGAAGCTATATCGTCCAAATAAGTTTCATAAAGTAACAGCTGACAGAATTGCTCCAATAATGTAAATGGAATATTACCTTAAATATCAAGAAGCAATATTACAAACCATTGTCAAGTTGTAAATAGGACAATTTGGAAGGTGAATTTGAGAAAATACAAGTGTTTATCCTTTTCCTTGAGAAGAAAGGCACTCTCCTTTTTTCTGAGGTGTCTGCCCTGATTATATTCTTCAGTGATGTCACTCCTTTGTTTGGGACAGGATGGTTGGCATTTTGATGGGAAAAACACATTTTTTCACCTTGAATCAAAATGTAGCTAATGTAAAATAATCTGAAAACATTTTCATAAATAATTTCCTGGTAGTTATAATATAAAATATTAGTTTATGTCCTTTTTACAAATAAGCATTCTGAGGTGTTTACAAAATTACATCCAAATCAACTTAGGTTCCCAGAATTTTGTGTCAGTTTAGGCATTTGGATGCCTACAAGGTTATATGCAGAAATGTTCCCTGGAGACCAGTCAGGTTGGCTTGAAAACCAAATTGGAAACATAATTATGTTGGAAGTGGATAGATGGCTCCCTGCCCAAAGGCCTGAAGTAAAATAGATACCAGCCCTCAGGGGAACTGCAGGAATTTGGTGAAAGGTGAGTCTGGTAATAGTCAGGGAAGAAAAAGAAACAGCTTCTAGTCCATACGGGAGTTAAATAGAGAGCAGAAGTAAAATTAACATTTCACCTATCACAAAACCAAATTGAAGAGTTGGAAAACAACAATCTGCCCATTTAAGCAAAACAATTTTTAGAGATTTTTACCTTAGCAGCGAGTTGGAAGTACTTAAACCACTAAAAGAACATATGGATGGCTCCTCTAGTCTTCAGTATCTTCAAAGAACTAATGTGGGTAGTCCTACTTTCCATTTCTCTGGCCCAGTTCTCCTTATATCTTGCAGTCTTCCTTTTGTCCCCTAGGTACATCAAAACCTAAAAGGAGGCTAGAGAGTCCTGGAGAGGAGAATTGAATATCCAAGTTCCTGGAAATATGTAACTCCTACTGTACATTTAGATATTAATCACTAATAATAAATAGTAATAATTAGAATGCATATGGTACATTAAGATAAATGTATGTATAAGCTATATAAATGTATATTTAGGAAAAGTATGTATTTGAAACATATGTAGTATATATATGTATATAGTAATTACATATGGAATATTGTATATATACTTCAATGTACCATATGATAATAATTATTGGTTTATTTTATTATTAGCTAATTATTACATTAATAATTATATTAGCATATAATTAACATTGTTTGATAGTAATAGTATAATTGTTACATTGCTATATTTTGTTATATATGTTATATGTCATATATCACCATATACTTTAATATAATTACCTAATTATTTTTATGGTTATTATTAGTGATTATTATCCAAATATACAGTTTCTAGTAACTTAGATATTCACTTCTCCTCTCTAGGACTCTATAACATCCTCTTGGATTTTGATGTGCCTAAGGGACAAAATGAAAATTGCAGGACATAATTATGTGTATATATCCATGTATATGTTTATATGTGTGTGTATTCAACTCCAAAGGTAGGTGCTATTATTATTTTTATCTTACAGATGAGGAAATTGAGAGTGAGAAATGTTAGATGACTTTCCTACGGTCCCATATAGTTTCTTAGCACTTCAGGTACGATTAGAACTCAGTCTTTCTCTCTCCAAGTCCAGCATTCTATCCATGATGCCACCTAACTGCCTCACTTTTCATTGGATTCTAGAGAATCTTGGTAAATTGAAGTCAATTGTTTCCATGGTCTGATAACCCCTGAGAGGGTATAAAAAATCAAATTTGGGAGCTGTTAGGCTGGAAAGTAGACCTTTGTCAATTAGCAACCAGATAAAAATTATTAGAGAAATTTGGTCCAAATCATACTGATAACATTTTTCTTAAGCAAAACAGAAGTCAAACTATCAGTCATGTTTTAGCCAAACAACAGTGAAAGCTAGTGACACCAAGCTCATTTTATTGTTACCATGGCCCTTAATTGTTGTGCTATTTTATCTGAATAAGAAAAATGAACAGATTGCTTTTTATCCACTGTTCCTTTGTAATTAGGTCAATAGTCACATTCCTCTAGAACTCTCAGCTTTCTGAGGTAATTCATCATAACAGAGCTTGATGATGGTCTACCTGAGGAGAGACCTTTTCTGAGTCTAGGGAATTAACTATGGTTGCAAAGGCTTTCTTGCTGCTCAGCTCTCCCTTTTCCTTTCAAGACTCTGAACAAAGACATGGAATTGTGCTGAAATACCTTAGGGAATAATTCTTCAACATATTCCCATTTCATTTCATTCAAATTGCTTTCTTCCTAACTCTTGGCTGAAATAACCTTCCCTGAGACAATGAGGATTTGCTCTGGTAGGAGGGCAAGTTGTTTCTTTGGAATCTTGGATCATTACAGTTAGGAAAGACCTTGCTGGGTTACTTTGGAAGCCCAGTAATAACACAAATGAACCAGAAGCCATGCCAGAAAGGCATCTAAAGGTGGGAAAAGCATGCATTAAATGAAATAATGATTAAGACGGACTTCATTTATTTCTAAATTTTGCCTAGGATTAGTTTTATACCTAAAATTGGTTTTCCATCTAGAAATGGAAAAGATGATTCCACTCCTCTTTCTTCTATTCCTCATCCGCTGATTCTATCCTCTAATCCATCTTCCTTTTTCTGCTTTTTCCTATTTTTCTCTTCCTCCTTATTTTTATGTCACACCAGGCTATTGCAAGTCATATCGTATGTAATTTATTGGATATTATGAATTAAGGAATCTTTTGAAGACTGACCACAAACCTAATTACCATTGTTGGTACTATCACTGAAGAATGAAAAAATTGTGTTTTTATTTTCAAACAACTCATTGACAAATGAACCTTTAGAATACTAACTATCTCTAAATTAGGGAATGTTTCTATTTCATCATTTTAAAAAGCTGATTACAATTAGCAACTTAAAATTCTTGTAACAAGTAGATGTTTTTGGTCATATTCAACACCAAGTCTTTCCTCATGTTATCCTCTTTTGCTACAATGCCATTCTCTCTTCCTCTGGGCTTTCTAAATTTTTATTTTCTTTCTAGGCAAAGTTCTAAACTCATCTCCTCCATGATGTTTTAACTATTATCTACCTTAATTTCCCCTTCACTGTCTATATTGAGTCATCCAGGAAAACAAAATGGCAATAATAATTGCAAGTTATATTGTGCCTTATATGCATTATTTCACTTAAGCCTCACATCTCTATAATATATGTGCTAAAGTTATAATATCTCAATTTTACAAATTAATTGATTGAGATTCAGAGAAATGAAGAGACTCATCCATGATCATACAACCAATAAGTATTACACATGATTATAAGACTTAGAATTCAAACTCATATATTCCTTACTCCAAATTTATCACTCTATAAATTACCATGTTCTGCCTCCCAGATCATTAATATATATATATATATATATATATATATATAAACATAGTAAAAGTAACAACATTGATTGATTGATTATAGATATATAACCCTAGGGGAGGAACAGATTATACATAAGATACAAGTCTTGCTTTCATAAAGCTTACAGTCAAGTTTCACTCTTCAGCTTGTATTCATAGCATATATATACCACGCTGCATTGTTATTCAATTAATCCATTTTTTGGGATACTTTCTTCCCAACTAGGTCCTAAAGTTTTAGAGGGTAGGGATTATGCATTACATTTTTTTAAATTCTTTGTACTTTTTACAATAGCATACTGTATACAGTATTTGTTCAATAATGTTTGTTGAATAAAATTCAACTATATTCTAAAATTTTGCCTAGAATTGAATTAAATACAAAATACAGACTAGTATCCCATTATAGGTGTAATAAAAGATTCATTTTAAATGCAGTTTGGATCTATGCAGTATAAGACAATAGAAATTACTGTGGTACAATAAGATAGCAGCTGAAAGAGAGAATGCTTAGGGAAATAATTTGTGTGTTTTTATTTTAATGACGATAGATAGATAGATAGATAGATATACATAAACACATATATATATACATAAACACATATATATATACATAAACACACACACACACATATATATATATATATATATACACATATATATATATATATATATATTCAACCATCTTGTCCTTAAATTGATGTGAAAGGATGGAGATGGTAGGGTAAAAACCATCCTTTTAGTATCCCCAACTTGCCCAAAGGTACTCCAATTACTCTAAAGTGAAAAGTTCATTAATCCCAATTATTATCCCACAAGTACTATGTTACTAGCAATACACTATTGCATATGTTGGGCTATACATTTCTTTTTTAAGACATTTCTCTGTTTCATGGTCTTTCTTGTTTTTTGTGTATGGTCATGCCTCCCAATCTACATAGTGATATATGTGGGATAGTGACCTATTAGGAATGTCATTTGCTGTTTCCTGATGATTACAGAATCAGTCTTCTACAAATAGGAATGGGAAAAGGGGGATAGCATTTTAAAAAGCCTATTCTGTGTCCTTAGCCCTGGCTAAAGGCTTTCTATATATCACTTTGTTTGGTCTTCACAACAGCCCTGTGAAGAAACTGTTATTTCCAGGGTTTTCTAGTTGAGGGTACAAAGAAAGGGTTAGTGATGGGGGTCACCTAGTGTCTGAGTCTGTTTTCAAATTAAGGTCTTCATAACATAGGGGTTATCCTTCATGTTCTCTTCCTCTGGAACACCAAGGCAGGACTTTATATGAAGGTATCTTTTTGTTGAAGGATTTATACTATCCCCAATTGTCTGAACTTGGGAAATGTAGTCATTCTCATTTAGCTAAAAATAGTGCGGCACCTGAACACAGCCCTAGACCTGAACTCTTTTCCCAATATGCATATATGCTATTAGGAGTGATATTCTTGATATTCTTCACACATGACTCTATTTTCTTTCTCTGCATTTGCATATGTTGTCCCCATGTCTGGAATTTACTCCCTTCTCAGCTATGCCCCTTAGAATTCCTAGTTTCCTTCAAAGTTCAAATCAAATGATATTAACTATATGACCTTCTCTAATACCCCTAGATGCTAGTGCCTCCCCTTAAAAATAATCTCCTATATATTTTACATTGCCTAACTTTGCATATCAAAGGCAACATGACAGTGGACAAAAAGCAAATCCAGGGAACATATGGATTCAAGCACCATCTCTGACACTTACTGTCTATATGTCCGTGGGTAAATCACTTCATCTTTCAATATTCTAGACAACTCTATAAAAGCATAAGTGACTGAGGTGCCAACCTGCTTTGGCAGAGGAAGTTTCCCCACCTAGGAGTTCTCTGTTACAATGAAATCACAGGTCCAGACCCTTTGTACCATGAATGGTAAGCAAAACTCTTGGTAATTGTTGTAGGTTCTTTATACATTCTTATTGAATTTTTGTTGGCACTCCAACCAGCATTGCCTAGGACCATCCATTCATACTTTCTTATTCAATACTATTCTTATCCATGTGCTCTCATAAATGTTCCACCAGGTTTCCACTCAGAATGCTATGGTGGCCTCCTCTAAATACCAATGGAACCCATGGGTTGTCCTTGTTCTCATTACATGACCCAGCCTACCTCCTTTGCTAGCCTCTGATCACTTCTTTCTCTTCAACATGACTTTCTCTTCAACAATTCTTTCTTGGTGATCTTTTGCATCCTCCTGACACCTACCATTACCTTTTGTGTGATCTGTAACTTTAATTATTTGGCATCTCTGACATTCCATCATTTGTCTGCCTTGGTTATTTATTTACCTTAATGATCCTTCATTTGCCAATCTTCACCCAGAGAAACTACTGTCATTTTAAAGAAAATAGCATATGAAATTAAATGGAATTTAAAATGTATAGCAATCTTCCAGTGAATACTATTTACCTACATAGATATATGTGTATAAATATATAGGTGTATATGTATACATATATTATGCTTTATATCTGTATATATAATTTTTTTAAATTTTTCCTTATTTTTTTAATTTGTGTTTTATCAACCAATATAACAGGGAACTATTCCTCAAACTCAGAAATAATGCACATATTCATCTTCCTAATATAGTGGTAGTGCTCCTGTACAGGGTCTGGTGAATAAATACAGAGAGAAATTGGGCCCTGGCTTAAATAGCATTGTACTTATTTGACATACTATATGCATATTGCCTCCAGCTTTGCGCTTTCAGCTGGTCACTATTCAGTTGGTAATCCTATTACAACCATGTGCTGTAGCTGAGGAAATTTCCTTTCCAGCAGAATTTCATAGTATGTTGCTGAGAGCAGGTTTAAATGTATTCCAATTGTCAGTTTCCACTACTTATGCTGAAGAGCAATTTTCCAAGCCAGCTATATGATATAAATTATGGCTAAAATGAAACAATTATTTTCCTTATTCGAATCCAATGCTACTAAAAAAATAAAAAATGGATGGATGAACAAAGGCTGTCTGCCCAGACAAATGAAAGCTATACTCCTGGTTAATTTAAAAATAGAAAATAAGCAAGATATAGAAAAACTATAAAAGAACTGGCCCCAGTAGAGCCCAGTAGACAAGTGTTTCCATTCTTGGCTAACATTCCTCCTCTTCTACATACAGGAAACAGGTAATAAACCTAATGCCGTTTTGTTTAGACAGTTATTTAATCACTCTAAAATGCCACATTACCGCTGTGGAATGGCTATAGTAAGTTTGCCATATTTCAAAGGAAACAGAGCTTAAGGGTAAGCTAGAGTTTGGTGTTCTGCCAAGCTGAAAATAGTATTTAACAGGCTTTTAATCTATTGCATAGGTTATTGTCCCCAAGAGTGCCTTTATCGTTCTCAGATAAGAAAAATGAGAACAAAGGGTTATTTTCACTTACATTCAGCAGCTGATGGTATTATTACTGTGTCATTACCAATCAAAGAGAGGTACACTAATAATCGTATCCTTTTAGCATGCTACAGGCAGTAAATATTTGTAGATCGAAAAGTAAACAGGCAACAGAAATGAGGAGACTCTTTCAATCAAAGGTGGCTGATAAAAGTACTTTCTGAAAAGCTGAGCCCCAGAAAGAGGTATTTATCCTGAATATGAGTTTGTTGATTGCTGCAATACATTTTCAGTCTATTGGTATCAACAGATATTGTCAATAAGTGTACTTTACAACTCTGCTCTTCATACTTTTGTATTTTATTCCTTATCTGGGGGTCCTGTCCCATCTCTGTTAACTAATTCTCTCGGTAACCTTGGACAAGTCATTTAACCTTTGATGACCTTGGTTTCCTTATCTATACAATTAGGAGGTTGGATTCAATGATTTCTAAGATAATGCACAGCTCTAAATTTCTAGGATCTTGGAAGGAGCAACATTTATCCCCTACAGTGCCTAGCTTTATAGAAAAGTCTGTTACTTGGTCCCAAACTCATCTTATTCTAAAGTACGTGGAATTAATACAAAAGTTCATAGGGGACAGCTAGGTCTTTGGTTCAAATCAAGCCTCAAACACTCTGTAGCTATATAATCCTGGATAAGCACTTATCCAAAATTGCTTAGTGCTTACTGCCTGGAAGTAGTATCTACAAAAGGTAGGTTTTTTAAAAAGATACATCAGAAAAACATTAAATATTTTTATATACACTATGTGCCCAGCATTGTGTTAAAGGCATAAAAATACAAAGAATAAAGCAATCTCTGCTCCTAATTAATGCCACTTCATACATGTTTCTCACTTTTAAATTTAAATAATATGACCGACATTTCTGAATGCTTGTTATATGCGAAATATGAGGGAAACACAGCTTCTCTGTTGCCTTGAGGTTTCTTTAAGCTTAATTTAAATCCACAGAAAATACCTGTTAATAGCTTAAATCTGTACTAATAATTATTGTACACTGGATTGTAAACTTGTGAGAAAGTGTTTTTTTTTTCCTCTGATTCACCTCATCTCATAGTATCATGGTATGTAATTACCACGGGAGTATAGATGCAGTGACCAATTCATTTATAATAGTATGTGCCTGGGAACTAAAGAACAACGAAACAGTTAGTCCATCACAATTCAGACTCAAAATGTCCATTTCTAAGTCCTTGAATTATATTTGTGTGTTGTTGTTTAGTTGTTTCAGTTGGTGCTGACTCTTCATTGATCCCATCTGCGGTTTTCTTGGCAAAGAAACTGGTCTTGTTTTCCATTTCCTTCTCTAGTTCATTTGACAGATGAGGAAACTTGGGCAAATAGGGTTAAGTGACCAACTCAGGGTCATACAACTAGTGTCTGAGGCCAGATTTGAACTTGGGAAATAAGTCTTCCTGAGTTGAGACTTAGCACATTGTCCCATCTAGCTGTATAAGCATATGTAAATGAGACCTCTAATTCCTAGTTTGAAGCTATGCTTGTTCCACCATAGGATTAGACATATTGTTGGACACAACTAATTTCAACACAGTTTATTTAATTTATTTAATATTTAATATCATCTCTATGTCAGGCATTATATTATCTTTTGTTGATCTGTAGACAGAAAGGAAGTAAAGAATTTTGCTTAGCGATCTTTCTTTAATCTAAGTGACTCAGTGGGTGTGGAGTCAGGAAAATCCAAGTTCAAATCAACATCAGAAACTTAACTAGCTGTGTGACCCTAAATCCCATAAATTCTGTCAGCCACAGTTTTCTCATATGTAAAATGAGAATAATAGAACTTATCTTCCAGAGTTATTATGAGGACAAAATGAGCTATTTGTAAAGTGCAAACATTTACAAAATGTTATTGCTATAAAATATTATTATTTACATTTTAGTTATCTTTGAAACTTTTAAAGTATTTTAATATTATAATGAGTTGTGTAAAACATAAAAATGACACCATCCCTGTACTTATAATGAGAGAATGTTAGAACTTGAAGGGAAATCAAACCACCAGATATAAGCCCTTTATTTGCAGATGAGGAAACTGAGACCCAGAGAGACCAAAGAACTTATTTAAATTCCATTACTCTCAGAGTTGAGTCTAAAACCCCATTTTCCATTTCCCAGTCCAGTGCCATTCCTACTCTTAGGCTGAAAAAAGCCCTACATTGTTTAATATGGAGACAAATCCCATTGGCACTCATTCCTTAAATATCATCATTTTATGCTTAAATAACTACATGAATGGTTTAGATTGCATCCTGCTCAAAGACAATATAGGTTAAACAGGATAGCATAGTTGAATAAAATGTGTTATTCACAAAATAGCTTTCTATCTTCATTTTTCCCCTCAGTGGCTTGGAAAACTGAATGAGATCAACATTCAACTTTTTTTTAATTTTTATGTGAATAAAAAACCTTTATCTTGTCAGTATCTTCATACAACACATCTAGCCATATGTGTGGCTTCTACAAAAGATGTAGCATAAGGAAGTTCAGGGTACAAGACTAATTAATTCTGTTCATTTCACAGAGGTCAGTGAGACAAGACTGTGCTAAGAAATTTGACTGGTGATTTTCTCTTTTAAAGATTTTGCATACTGCAATGATTTGAATAGAACTAGTGTAGCAACTTGCTAAAGCCCCCATATCTAAGATCTAAGTTCCTACCCTTCATAAAGAGAGAACAAATGTGAGTCTTCAAGGCTGAGTCACCATGTTAAATGTCTAGAGTCAGAATCCAAGAGTTCTGAGCAATAGACTGAATTGTATGAGATGAAAGGAGCCATAAATGCAAATGTTTGCAGTTGGGTTCTAAAAAGCAATAGTTCAAATATAAAATGAAAGAGCATCATAAAATAGGGATAAAATGATCCAAGAGTGAACTCTAAGTTCAATAAGAATAAATAATGCAACATGAGAATGAAAATAACTATAGACTTTATTAAGAATTAAATATTGATCTGAAATAGAAAAGTATGAAACTCTCATTATGCCTCTGTTTCCACCTTCATTTAGGAAATCTCTACTCCTTGGTCACTGAACCTCATTCACAAGACTCAAATGACTGATTTTAGTGGTATAAGTTTTAAAATTAATATTCAGTGCCTCCAAAGTATGATATTTATAAGGATTTATTAAAACACTGGGAAAGAGGTGGGAGGCAGCAACCTGGCAAAGGTTTTAAAACGGCAGAAAACTCAGCTGTAGGGGGAGGCAGGGGAAGGGTACAGCTGGGAAGCCCTGACTGGGAACTAATTCCACAGGGGATGAGAAAATTGATTCTGAAGTCCCTTCGTGGTTGCCAAAAATGTGGATTTTAAAACTAATATGAAAATACTAAATATTATATTTATGAATATTTTCTTAATAATAAACTAACAGAGACATAACTAAAAGGTTACTAACTGACCCTCTCCCAGGAACAAAAGAGAAAGAGGGAGGAGTTATAGCCAAATATAAAACAATAACATGACTACACAAATGTGGAGGTGTAGGAGAGATTAAAGGGAATTTGAGGAAAACTAAGGACTTATGTGGGATGACGTCCAAGGTTCAAAATCTCCATTTATACAGTGGCTATCTGATTTATTAAAACAAAGTTAGTTTTGTGTCACATAATGACAGCACAGAGTCAAATAGAACACTTGCCACTAGATCACATAGTGACAGCCTGGTGGCAGGCTGACTGAATTTCAAATCTTGCTTTAGATATTGAGCTAATTTAGATACAGAACTGGGTAACCTCTTTTTGATTTACTTTCCTCATCTGAAATGAAGATAAAATTGGAGTAAAAGTAGAACTTACCTTTCAGGGTTGTTGAGATGATTAAATGAGATAGCATGCATAAAGGACTTTTTGAAAGCTTTAAAAGGCCATGTGGTTCAGTCATTTTTCAATTGTATCTGATTCTTTGTGACTACATTTCAATTGTTTTAACAAAGATACTAGAGTGATTTGCCATTCCTCCAGATTATTTTACAGATGAGAAAACTGAGGCAAACAGGGTTAAGTGACTTACCCAAGGTCACATAGTAAGTGTCTGAGGCTGGATTTGAACCTCAATCTTTCTGACTCAAGGTCAGGTGCTTTATCAAACACTGTACCATCCAGATGTCCTACTCTTCTTATCATTTATTATCAAATAACTCAGTTATTTAAAAAATCATTTTTGTTGAAAAATAAATTGCTTCACCCACTTGCCATTCCCATCAATTTTCCCAATTGTCCTCAACATTCCCAAAGAATAGGAAAAAAAAGGATCATAGAATTAATTGCATGATAAGCATCAACCCTAATTAGCTCTGAAAATGATAGAAGAAAACAAGAGAAAAGTGTAGAAAAGCCAAGTTAGGTCTCCCAGGTTCTTCTCTCTTGAATGAATGAGGTTTCACTGCAATGAAAATTCTTCTTTTGTCTTTATCTCTCTGGTTTTCCTGCTTCTTGTACAAAACATCATCATCTAAACTAGAGACCTAATGGAATGTTAGCTACTCCTGCTTCCCAGGAGCTGTCCCAGGTCCTCTTCTGTGGTGTCAGACTGGGTTCCAGCAGAAATACCAATGGCAGCCAGTAGCTAGTAGTAGGTAGGACATATCCATCTGTCCTGCCAGCAGCATAAAAAGATTGACCTACGGTAATAGACTGAAATTCTCCTCAGAGGCAAAAAGAAGAGCTAGAAAGTTGGAAAATATATGCCTACATACATTTTCCTACCTTTCTTTTTATTTCATTGCTCTACTATCTTCTTCAATCAACTTCTAGGAGGTATTTGGAACATTTGTTATAAGGGAATACTTTTTTACCTTTAGCCCAAGAGTACATAACTAGAAGCAATGAATTCAAGTTACAAAGAGAAAGCATTAAGTTCAATATAAGGAAATGTTTTCTTGCAATTAGACCTATTCAAACAGAAGTGGAATAAGCATTTGTTGGGTAAGTTTGGGGAGGTATACTTGTTCAGATATGGAAAGAAATACCTGGCTTGTGTGGTCCTTTTAATGATAACTGAAGCTACTGGAAGAGCTAATAGAGTTTTCAAAGACTATTGATTTTCATTTTCAGTCTTTAGTCAGTAAATCAATAAACATTTATTAAGCATCTGCTATGTGCCAGACACTGTGCTAAGCACTAGGGATACAGTAAAGTGTTTAAAAAAGAAGTACCTGCTGTCAAAGAGATCATAGTCTAATGGAACAGACAACAGACAAAACAAATGTACAAACAAGTTGTATCCTGGATTTGGTGATAACAGATCAGGAGAAGGCACTAGAATTAAGGAGGATAGGAAAATTGTTCTTGGCTAAGATAGAAATTTAGCTGGGACCTAAAGGAAGCCAGGGAAACCAAGAGGCAGGGATGAGGAAGAAGAGAATCCCAAGAGTAAAAGACAATTGGTGGGAAAGTATGGAATAGGGAGATGGAGTTTCTCATGTAATGAATAGCAAGATAATCCCTCTCCCTGAATTATAGGGAACTGTTAGATATGAAAAGATTGGAGAGGTGGGGAGAAAGGAAGTTGCTATAAAGTATTTTTAATACCAACAGAGTATTTTATATTTCTGATGTGATAGGGAGCCCCTGGAGTTTATTGAGGGAGGGTCTGTAGCTTGCTCAGACATGCAATTTAAAGAAAATTACTTTGGCACTTGAATGGAGACAGATTGGAGTGGGGAAAGAACTTGTAACAGAGAGATAAACCAAAGGCTATTACAATAATCTCAGGATGAGATGATGAGAGTCATCACTGTGGTGGTTAGATTCTGTGATGTTACCTTTTGTCAAGCTGCTAAAAAGAATAGGTATAAAGCCTGGACTAGATGACTCAAAGAGGTCCCCTCTTTTTCTGAAGCTCTTTGACTCCAGTTATTGTTGTGTTTGTACATTGTCCACATTAATCAAAATGGGAAATTTTTTAAGCTAAGGAATGAGCATGCCTTGACCTTTCCACCTCCTCACTTTGGCACACACCCATGAGAGAAAGAGAAAGGGCAGAATACCGATTGGTCCATACAGGGACGTTGATGGGCCCCCTCCAGCTCTGTGCCTAACTTCAAATCAGATGACTTGTCATTTGTTTTAGGCGAGGACATCTCTCACATGCGCTCTAATAGAAGATTAGGAATGATAATGTTCATAAAAACAAATCTTCCCATATATCATAGGCTTTGTGTTTGTATAGCCAGTGCTGGTATTGATTCACTTGGGACATCAATTGCAATATTTATAAAAACCTTCAAACTTCAGGCAAGACATTGTAGGATGCTGAACTTGGTGCCATTATTGTCCACCTTACAGTAATGATAAGAAATGTAGCCCTCACTGGTACATGGAGGAAGATCTTAGACATTCATTTTCTGCCATTAAAACTCTGCCACTGCAATTTATGCACATATAAAATAAGTATGCCATGAGATGTAGAATATTTTCACCAAGGAAAATAACATGCAAACATCTTCTCAAAAGGATAAAAACAACAGAATTTCCCCTCCTCTTGTCCCCCAAATAGGAAGCTTCTCCTGCTCTGAGAGGTAAGGGTAATTGGATTACTTAAAGGTATCATGTTAGCCATTTGAAACTGATAACAGCACATTTTTTAGAAGAAAATAGATATTTAATACCATCCCTTGGGTTCCCCAGTGATGTTTGGGCATTCATCTGTTTTTATACCAATTCAGTAATGTACTCCCTGAAGGTCACTCTTTAGGAAAAGCCCTAATTAAGATTTCTGCCTGCAGCAAATTGTGGGAGCGGTAATACATCACACTGTAGCCACTGAGATCCAGATCACTGGCTGCACTGATCTAGTCAGGTGGCATGGACAAATATGACCATTTTCATTTTTCTGGGAATCATTTTTGAATGTGACTAGAAAGACAGCACCAATTTTAAGGATTTTTTTCTTTCCTTCAAATCTGAGACTGTTTATGGCACTTAAAAGAATGTATTTTTTCCTGCAAAGAATAACGTTATGAATTATAGAATAGAGAAAGATTTGAAAGAGGTGTGTATAAGTACCTCTACATAAAATCTGTCATGGTGTCTAATGCAGCCACAAAATACACGTACATATAACCATATAGATCTCATTGACCTTTTCTCTATAATTTCAGCAATTATTGAAGAATGAGAGGCAGCCATATAAATATTAACAGCATTACAGTTGAAGGACTCCAATCTGCTCTTAATTCAATTAATTTCCTTCCATCTGTTTTCCTCTTCCTTCACTCTGAAATTATTGTCACAAGGTCTCTTCTCATTCCAAGGGCAGCTCCTTCAAAACTCAGACTAGGTAGAGATTTGTCACTTTCACAAATGTTTGGCGCTCTCTTGGGTGTGCATCAAGAGGAACCCATTCTTAAAATTCCTATAACCTTGAGAATTGGGTTCAGAAAACTATCGTTTTATTTTAAGAGGTTGAAAAAATCTACATCATCTTGACCCATTTCAAAACCATACCTTTGTTTCTTCAAAGAGTTTGTATAATAACATTCCTGGGGCTGAGTCAAGATAATGTCCACTCTCCCAAATAGCATTCTCTGACCTAAAGGCTATCCCAGCTTCCCTGGGCTTAATAAAAATCTCAGGGTACTAGTTCCTTGTCCCAAGTCCCAAAGACTGAAAACACTTCATATAAGAGTCATGGGACAGACTCCATTATTTCTCTTCCTATGGTGCACTTTATAAAACAGTCCTATTCTCTTCTTTTCTCTCCCTAGAATGCTTTAGGACCTAGTATGGAAGGTGAAACACTGAACTCTTAATGCCAGTGTATCTAATTTTTGCCATCCCCTGTACTTTCCTCATTTTGTTAAAACTTTCAAATGGAGGATTAGTCTTTTTTTTAATTTGGTGAGAAAATGAAGGAATGAGCATTTCTATAGCATTTACTCTATGCCAGGCACTATGCCAAACCCTTTTTTAATTTTTCAAATATATTTTATTTTTTTAATTACATGTAAAATGTTTTTAACATTTTTCACAGAATATTGAGTCTCTAATTCTCTCCCTCCCCTCCAACTTCACACCCTCCTTGAGATGGCAAGCAATCTCATTCAGTTTTAACATGTGCAGTCATGTAAAACATTTTTCCATATTAATCCTTTTGTAGAAGGAAACTCAAATAGAAAAAAAAATTAAGAAAGTGAAAAAAAAGTTTGCTTTGGTCTGAATTCAGACTAAATTCTTTTTCTCTGGAAGTAGATGTAATTTTTAATCATGAGTCTTTTGGGATAGTTTTGCCAAGCCCTTTTTAAATAAACATTTCATTTGATCCTCACAACAACACTACAAAGTCGATGCTGTATTAAACCTATTTTGTAACTGAAGAAACTGAGGCACAGAGAAGTTGAGGGACTTACCCAGGGTCACATAGCTAATGAGTTTCTGAGGTCAGACTTGAACTTCCTGACTCTTGTACCATTACTCTATCAGGTGTGCCACCTAATTTCCCTGATAGGAATGGGGTTAGATAAAGGTTAATGTAATAGGGAGATGCATGCCTATATTCAAGGAATTTGAACATTTATCACTTAGAGATATTTTAGTGTCAAGATGTTTTCTCATCTCTAAAACGATAAAAGTAATAACAAGTTTAAGTTGAAACAAGGGAATCTCTGGTCATCCTATATATAAAAGGGCAGGTAGGTAAGTAACACAGGAGATAGGTAGATCACCAGTCCTGGAGTCATGATGACTCATCTTCATGAGTTCAAATCCAGGCTCAGATATTTACTAGCTGTGTAACCCTGGGCAAGTCCCTTCCCCTTTTTTGCTTCAGCTTCCTTACCTGCAAAATGAGCTAGAGAAGAAAATAGCAAACCACATTAATATCTTTGCCAAGAAAGCACCAAATAGAGTCATGCAGAGTCACATGACTAAAAAGTGGTTGAATAACATCCTATATGTATGCAAGAGAATGACAGACATTTAAAGACTACTATAAAGTCAAAGAGAATCCCCTCCACCAAATCTCAACTTGCTTTATTGACTAATCCTTGGGAAACACAGTCTGGGCTCCAATTTAATTGTGTCCAGGCAAAAGTTAGTATGGTCGGCTTTCCAGTTTTCCCTTAACTACAGTTTTTCCACTTTCCTTTTGTTACAGCCAGGACAATTACATTTACTAGGACAGATGTAATGAATGCTGCATTTAGCACTGAATGCTGGGTTTAGACAAGAAAGGTGAACTTCAACTTCAACACAGTTATTTAGCATTTAGATTGTGCCAGGTCCTGTGGGTGATACAAGATTAAATAAGACCTGAGCCCTGCCCTTATGAAGCTCAAATGAAAAGTTTAAGCAATTATTTAGCTAATTAAGGACAGAAAAAAATATCCCTGTTCATTTTAGGTACTTTATATACATAGATTGTCTAGTTATAGCTATAGCTGTCTGTCTACTATTTTAGCTGAAATTCTCCAGACTAGCTATGGAAGCTGCCCTGATTTACTGGATAAATTAGCTTTCTGCTTTGTTTTCCCTGCATAGATGCAGTGATAGAGTGGAATCTTAGGGATGGATAGGGAAGAGATTTCAAAATGGTAAAAGATTTTAGACTAGATGACCTCTGTGGTCTGAGACAATTCACTCTATTGAATCCCAAGCTATGGCTTCCTCCTGCCCCATTCCCATTGTGGAAATCTGCACAGTAGTGACAAAGTAAAGGGGGTTGATAAACAAATTAGTAGCTAGAGGCCCTAGGAGCTATGGTCACTCCACTGGATATGTCCTTAGCCTTGCTCTTGTCAGAACTACAGTACTCCAGAATATCAGTCAGCCAATAAAAGTTACTAATTCCATTCCAACTCTCATCATATATCAAATTGTAGAAACCTACCAATGTGGCCAGAGAAAAGTAGGAAATACTTTGATATCTCTAGCCAGGATGAAATTCCTCCCCAAGACCAATGCTTTATTTATTTGTCCATCACTATCATGTCAGAAGTCAGCATTCAAACAAGCATCAGCCCCAACCTGTACATTTCCCCCCTTTTTTTTTTTTCTGAATAAGCACAGCAAGCAAGGTTTCTTTCAAAGCTTAAACCTTTCTGGTAAGGGTTTATTATTCTTATTATCGACCTTCTAAGGCATACGTCATTATAGGGTGGCAGGTCTGCAGTGAGAAAGGCTGAGTGTCAGGCTAGCGGTTCAGGGAGAGACAGTAATCAACTGCTGCCAGCAACTCCCTGTCATGTTTAATGTACCTCCTTCCTCAGCACAGAATGAATCTGAGCAGCCCGACCTTGCCTGTCCACAAGGGAGAAGACGAGGCTTTTTTGTTCCAGAAGACAGAGGACTTAGGCATCTTTGAGATGGTCAAGAGGACAAGCTCTGATCTACATGTCTAGCATACTTGGGCTAGGAGCGGGAGGAATGGGAAAGGATAAGCCAACAAGGAATCTGTTGTTTTCTATCATATTTCCTTTGCTCTAGCCAAATTGTGTATTCACCCATCTCACATATACCTCGCTCATTCTCCCATTCCATAATGGTTTTTTTTTCAACCCTAATTCTTTTCCTCCTTCCATTCATTGCAATGTCTTCCCCACTATACCTTTCTACCTATTCAAACTTTACTCATCTTTCAAGGATCATCTTAAGTCCCACTTTCATCCTTCCATCATCCAGCCCTACATCATGAAAGGTTTTTGAGCATATGTGTGTACAAAGCATTATGCTAAGTACAAGTGAAGCTTTCTTTGACCACTTCTCTCTATGGTGTAATCTCAGCCCCTTCAGAAATTCAAGAGTGGACATAGTAGCCCTAGTCCTCATTTGCTGCTAATCATGTACTTTCTTATATTTTTAAGCAACTGTTTCATACACTCTCCCCTTATCCCCTCGACTTCTTTTCTTATCACCTTCATATCTATAGTCTCCTGGACACCCCACCTCCCCCCTTCTACAGTTACTAGAACAGTATTATAAAAGCAGGAGATGTTCATTAAATATTTATGGGATGAATGCATGACATCTTATATGGTATGGCAGACAAACGATATAGTAAATGATTTTTGTAGATAGGATTAAGCTGATGACAGTGTTGATGCTCATTAAGTGTAACTGCCAGTATGTTCTAATGAAAGGAGAACTGGTGGCAGTCAGAGGACCTACCTTTAAAACTCTGTCACTTCCAGTCTTTGTGTGTGTGAGTAGTGTGGGCCAATCTCTTCTTTTCTCCGAGATTCAGTTTCTTTTTCTATAAAGGGAGAAAAATAGCACTTGTAGTATCTGTCTCAAAGGGCTATTGTGAGTATTAGCACCTTATAAACTTTAAAGAACCATAAAAACATGAGTTGTTACTCAAATATTTGATTTTATGCATAAATTAATAAATACCATGATGGATAGTATACTGGAAAGGGTACTGGATTTGGAGTCAGAAGACTACCATTCCAATGCTGAATTTGCTATTCATGTGACATTGGTGAAATAAGAAGAGAGATCATTGGACATGGAGTCATGTAGCCCTGAGTTCAAGTCCTCCCTCAGACACTTACTATGTCACTGACATAAGTAAATGAACCTCTTTCTATCTCACTTTCCTCATATATAAAATGGCAGTAATAATAGCAGCTACCACCCAGGGTTACTCTGAGGGAAATTTGAGAAGATATTTGTAAAGCACTTTTCAAATCTTAAAACACTTTGCTAAACATTATTAATTGCCTTTTATGTTTTTGAGCTTCATTTTCTTCATCTATAAAATAAGGAAGTTGGAAGACAAGATCTCAAAGTTTTTTTCTCATTCCACATCCCACAATGCTATGCCTTCTAGTGGGAGGAAGGAGGGGGAAAGAATCTTGGTTATATACTCAAATTGTATATATTCAGTTGTCTTATTGGAAGATGTTATTGCCCTGTACACCCTGAATGTATTACGTTGTGTCCAATTTCCCTCTAATTCTCCTTTTGTTATATGTTTTTATAAGAATTTATTTTCTCTCCCTCCTACCGTTCCCTCAAATTGAAAAATGAAACAAAAATCCCTCATAATAAATATGTATAGTCCAGCAAAACAAATTCTACATTTTGCCATGTCCAAAAGTGTATTCTCATTCTGTATTTTAAGTCCACCACATATCTGGCAGGAGATGGATGGTGTATTTAATCTTCAGTCCTTTGGACCCCATGAGTCAGCATTACATTGATCAGAATCACAAAGTCTTTCAGAGTTATTTTTCTCTATGATGTGGTGGTCAATATATAAATTACTCTCCTAGTTCAACTCTCTTCATTCTTTGTCAGCTCGTGGAGGTCTTCCCAGGGTTCTCTGAGATGGTCCTTTTCTTCTCTTTCTTATGACACAATTATATTTCAATACATTCATATACCATAATTTGTTTCCCCAGCAAAAGAGCAAAAGCTTTAGTTTCCAGTTGGAGGCCAATATGAAAAGAGCAGCTAGAAATACAATCATATGTTTTGGGCCCTTTCCCTCTTTCTTTTTTCTCTTTAGGGTAAATGTCTCCTACTATTACTATAACTAAGTCAAGCTTTTTTCATGGCTCAAGAGTATCAAAGCATTTTCTTGTCCCATTTGCTTCAGGCATCTATAATCATTATAGTTAGAAATTATCAAAGTAATACTAAGTGTTTGCCAAAGAACACTTTCTGGTTTCACTAAGACAATCCCATTTCAGTCCCTCCATCTTTAAAGCAATCAGGAAGGAATGGTGAAGCCATTTCATATAGAAAGTTAGATGAAGTAGATAAAGCATTTATTTAGTAAGTTCTTCTGCATATGTATTATCTTAGCCAGATAATGTGGGGAAGTATGTATCAGCCAGGTGGGACTGGGAACAATTGAAATATAAGCACCATCAAATAATGGGGAAAGTGTTGGATTTGACATCAGATAACCCCTTACCAAATTCTCCCTCTGTTTTATTATATCTGTGAGCTAAGAAAAGTGACGTTACAAAAGTCACTCTCTATAACTTAGTCTACCTCTGCAAAACTCAGGGACTTCTGAGAGTCTTTCCAACTCTGAAATGATTCTTGGTCTATAAAAATGGGGAGCTAAGTGATATAGTGGATAGAGTTCTGAGCCATGAGTCAAGAAGACCTGAGTTCAAATGTGGCCTCTGACACTAGCAGTGTGACTATAAGCAAGTCAATTTACCCTGTTTGCCTTCTCATCTGTACAATGAGCTGGAGAAGGGAATGGAAAACCATTCTAGTACCTTTGCCAAGAAAACCCCCAATGGGGTCATGAAGTCAAATTCAACTAGAAAAAATGACTAAACCACAGCAACTATGAAAATGGACCAATGAAAGCAAAATTATTTCCTGTGATAAATTGAGGGAAGGTGAGATTCCCTCTAAATACAGGAAAACAAAAAGAAATCATATGTCAAATCCAAAATAAATTATATAAGTCATGTAAGATAAATAGTAAAAACTGTCCAGCAGTGGCATTTGAAAAGCGACACCAACATATTGGCCTTTCTACTTCGTTTTTTCTTAATTCTCTCTCATGGATACATTTAATATAATGATTCATCATGAAAACATGGATTGTTTTTAATGTTTCTGTGAGCACAAGGCACGCTACCTACAACGTTTTTTGTGTGTCACTTTTCAAACCAATTTTAAAGGATTTTTTTTCCTTTGCAACCAAATGAGAGAAATAGAGTCTGCATATGAGAGATAGTATTGTCCTGGGAAATATCCAATGGATTAATGTATTTTGACTGAAGGTAGCAAGAAATTGTGTTTCCGTTTGTGCTTATGGGCTTATTGTGAATACGTCACATCAAGAGCAATTTGTTAAACAAGAAATATAGGCTATAAAAATAGGAAGAGAAAATAAACTGAGAAAGTCAGATTCAATAATAGCTTTGATGTGTATCTGCATTGTTAATAGCAGAGATGCTGACTCTTTCATTCTGTGAAAGAAAAATTCCTCATACACAGTGAAACAAGAAGGGATGTTGTCATTTAAGTTACTTATATGACATATCTGAAACGGGCAAGGTAAGGTATTCCAGGAGTGTTGATCTGTAAACACCTCCAAAGCTGAAGCCATTATAACAAGGGAAAAACTGTCTAACTTGATTAAACATCGTGATATTCTATAGCTCAGTTATTCCCTGATATTTCTACCTGGGAGATGCAAATGTCTTTTGGAACAAGATGGCAGTGGAGGATAGAGGAACACCTGACTCCAGGATATCATTGCATGATAAATAGATGACCTCAGTGAAGCAGAGCCATGAGTGAGCAGTGAAGGGTCATCAATAATAACTGAGAATTACTGATGTACCTAGGCTCAGCCAACTTGGCAAGCTGCTCATAGAGCTTCAGCTCTGCTTTTGGGTGGGAAATAGGAGGTCAAGTAATTTTTTTCAATTTTGATAGAGTCACATTATTACTAAACTCACCTTCTGGGATGTGACCACGTGGAACACACTGTTGATGGGTCAGGAAAATCTTGTCAAAAGATAGCATGAGCAGAGAGATCTCTGAGATCTTCCAGATAGATCTCATTTTCTTTAACGCAGGACACAAAGGAAATCCATCAGTTTCAACACATTTTATGTCCTTATTTAGCAAATATTTGCGTTGCCTGGGAGAAATGACTTCTCAGATTCCCTGCAGAATTATGGGACAGTATCATAAAGAGGTTACTTTCAAGACCATGTCTTATTTTAACAGCGGAATACTATGTAGTTTGTGTTATGGAATACTCGGTGTTCTGAAAGCTAATGCTTACAGAGAGAAAATAGCAAAATAACCACATTGTATGGAAAAAGAAATAATGCTAAAGCCTGCCATTTTGACCTTTTCATTACATTTAATATTATTTGAATCACTTGGTAAAATCCACCAACAATGGTAATGGAAGGGGAAAAGCCAAGGAATTCTTTAGGGACAGAGACCTCATTTACCCTTATATCTAGCATCCTTATTTCCACCTTTGTGTCCTTGCTCTCGACCTTTGCCATGACCTTCTCACCCCTTCATCTATTCTAGTCACATTTTCCTTATCCAGCAAGGCTCATCCTGAAACACATGACCACCTAGAACAATCTCGGGCAGTCATAATACACACTCTCTTCCTTCTATGAACCCTAATTTCATTTAATGTCTGCACCTCTTACATGACACTGAAGGTCTTTTATCCTTAGCTTGTTTCACAAGTGACAATCTTATTTCCCAAAGGAAACAATAAGCTCCTTGAGGACAAAGACATTCTGATTATTTCCCCCACTCTGCCTAGTTATTAGTATTGTTCCTTTGCATTTATATGGTGCTTTACAGACTTTTCAGAGTGCTTTTGCATACAGCATCTCATTTAATCTTCCTAACAACCCTGTAAAGAATGTATTCACTTTACTGTATAGATGAGGCAACTGAGAAAGAAGAATATATTTAGCTTAAAGTCTACTGGCGGACTAGTTAGCAGTAGAGCTGATAATAATAGAGCTTTAGACTCCTGATCTTTAAGCTAGTCACTTTTCAATTGAGTCAGTCATTCAATAAACTTGTAATAATCACTTACAATGTACTAGGCAATGTGCTAAGTACTAAAGATGTATATGATATTTCTTTCTACTAAACAATAAGTAATGCTTTATAGATTGTCCAGTTACAAAGTATCTATATGAAAAATGATAAACTCATGAACAAATTACCAGTTCATTTTGGCAAAGGCAATCTTCTTTTTGTAAGAAAAAAAAAGAATTTTGTTATCGATATATTTTGTTTTAACCCTGCCTATAGTTCTTCATATGGCTTTTTTGCTTCTTTCCTTATCCCAGAGAAACATCTCATATTAAACAATAAAAAAGAAAAATGCTTAACCAAACTAGTCAAACTAAAAAAAAGTCTAAAATTATCTGTACTGCTTCACAACTGCTCTAGTCCACCTTTACAAGAAAGGATAGAAGTGCTTTTTTATTTAATTTTTTACATGTTGATGCATTTTTAATAAGCATTTTCTGACATTTTGCAATCCATATACTCTCCTTCTGTCCCTCCCCTCAGCCCTCTCCAAGATGGCAGGCAATATAATTTAGGTAATACATATGCTATCATGCACTGCATATTTCCATGTTTCTCACAATGGGAAAAAAATAGTATGCTTCTACCTGAATTCAGATTCCATTGGTTCCTTCTACAGCAGTGGATAGCCTTTTTTATCACAAGTCTCTTAGAGTTGTCTTGTATTCTTGCATTGCTGATAATAGCTATGTTATTCACAGTTAATCATTATTTAATATTACTTTTACTATGTATTACATTTTCCTGGTTCTTCTCACTTCATTTGCATCACTTCATACAAGTCTTTCTAGGTTTTTTTTTATGATTGTCATGTTCAGCATTTCTTATGGTACAATAGTATTCCATTACAATCATATTCCACAATTTGTTCATCTGTTCCCCAATTGATGCCCATCCCTTCAGTTTCCAATTCTTCGCCATTACAAAAAAAAAGCCACTATAAATATTTTTGTACAAGTCAGAAGTGCTTTTATCTATCTTTTTGGAGCTAAATTTGGTCATTATAATTTCACAGCATTCAATTGTAATTTTGCTTTATCTATTTTTTTCCTGTATGCTCACTTCATTTTGCATCAATTTGTGTATATGAATATGTGCGTGCGTGTATGTGTCTGTGTGTGTGTGAGAGAGAGAACACAAGCGCACACACATCTTCATGGTGAAGTAGAGAAAGTCCTAGGCCTGACGTCAAGATTCATCTTCCTGAGTTCAAATCCAGCCTCAGACACTCACTAAATATGTGACACTGAGCAAGTCACTTAACCCTGTTTGAGTCAACTCCTGATCTGTAAAATGTGCTGGAGAAAGAAACTGAAAGCAACTCCAGTATATTTGCCAAGAAAACTCTAATTGGGGTCATGAAGAGTCAGAAAAGACTCAAAAATGACAACTACTACAACAACAAAGTTTATATTAGTGTGTGTTAATGTGTGTGCGTGTGTTCTCATGCTTCTCTGTAATTAAAAATATTCATTATTTCTAACAGCATAGTAATATTGCTTCACATTCATATCGTTATAAGGGTTTCTTAACCTAGATATCCTGCTACAATATACCACAACTTGTTTAATGGCCTGATAGTGAACTTGGGATCCCTTCAAAGGTCTCAAATTATAAAAGATCATAAATTATAACTCAAAAATTATTAAATATGATCTTGTCTTCCATGCAATATTTTACAACACATAAATATGAGTGTTTGTTAAAGTCTTTAAGATGGGACTTTTACAATAATATATAATTATACAAAATGCTTCCATACTGTTATTGGCTACAAGTTTATGTTTAAAAATTCCAGGACAAAAGAGATACCAATATAAAAAGACAAGGGATAACTTAAATAATAAAAGTTTAAAAAATTATGATGGTGAATAAGAGAGGAGAGCAGTGATAATATTAATAGATTCTAGAAGAGTTAAAAAAATCCAAAGGGGTCATTAAATGGAAATCAGAGGTGATGATTCCTGAAATTTGCATAGCACCTCCATATATTAGCCAAGTATGTCCTAAAATGCTACTTTATGAGCTACAAAAATTGAATGCTGTATAATTATAATGTCTAAGATTTGCTCGAGAGAAAAAACTGTATCTTGCTCCCTTCTTGTCAGAATGGAAGATTATGAATATGGAACCTTCCATATATATCACTTGCTGATGTTCCGGTTTCTTTTGCTGAACAGCTTTTTGAAATCCTTTGTTATAAGGGATAGCTTACTGCTAGGAAAGGGAGATATAGTCAGAAATGAAGGTGATGAAAAAACAGTCAATAAAAATTTGAAAATGAAAAATGGTCATTTCTAGGATGAAAACAAAGCATATGCAGAAAGATAACTACAAGTATCATTGAGAAGATAAAGTTGTATTTGAGGTTATCTTGGAATAATAAATTGTTTTTATTTTACACTTTTGTTAAAACAGAAATAAATCTCACTCACTTGGCCCTATGTGCCAAGTGCTAAAGATAGCTGTCTGGTTCCCTGCAAGAAATAATTTAAAGGCTGCATAGAGAGCACACTAGCACCTAAATATCTGTCACACCCACCTGTTACAATGCCAGAAATTGTTACCATAACAAATCCAGTCCATTTCCTTAGCATAATGCTGTCTCCATACATACACACACATATGTATACATACACATACTCCCTACTTTAATGCCAATTAGAAACATAAACACAAATGAGAAGGATGATATTCGAAGCTGCTCTCAGGTAATCCTAACTTGAGGTTCAGCACCCCATTCATTGAACAGCGCAGTCTGCTGCACTGAGGTTTTATTAGTCAAAGAAAATGCAAAGGAATATGTGTCTGCTCCAGAAAATGGAGCCCAGACCTTCACTCACCCATAAGTATTTGCCTGTTTCTACTGCTGCCCACAGAAGTTATTGACTCTGGATCCAGTCTTTGTTATGAATACAGCTTTCCATATAGGCTGCTCATGTAGTTCTAGAAGAATGACAGCTATAGAACTGAAAGGAGAAGGTCTTAATGGTGATAGATATAACTCCATTTTATAGATAAAGAAGCTCAGGGCAGATAAGTGGCTCAGTGCATAGAGATCCATGCCCAAAGAAGGGAGGTCCTGGGTTCAAATATGTCCTTGGACATTTCCCAGCTGTGTGAATCTGGGCAAATCTTTTAACTCCAATTGCTTAGCCCTTACCACTAAGACAGAAAGTAAGAGTTTTAAAAATAGTAATCAGAAAAGGAATATGAAGCTCTAAAAGACAAAGTGATTTTTCCAGGGTCACATATATAATAAGTATAAATAGGATTTGAACCAGTTTTGTCTCTGAAACCAGTCCACTTTTTGTTTTATCATATAATTTCCTCTTAATTCAATAAGTATTTATCAAGTGGCTTCTATATACTAGGAACTCTAATAAGCACTGGAGAATACAAAGAAAAGAAAAAACATTCTCTGCCCTCAACAAACTGTCAATTTAATAGAGGATACAATATGAAAATAATTAGGTCCAAATCAGATATATAAAGGACAAATTGAATAACCACTGAGAGAAGACACTAGCCTTTTAAGGGCTCTGGAATGGCTTCCCAAAAGAGATGGGATTTTAGCTGTGATTTAAAGATTGCCACAAAAGCTATGATGTAAAAATGAAAAGAGAGAGAATTATAAGAATGAAGAACAACTAATGAAAATGCACAGAATTAGACATTTGAGTGCTTTGTGTAAGGAAATATAAAGGTATCCAGAGGGCAATTCAAAGTGTAGGTATGCAAAAAAAATGCTGTTTACAGTCTCCCTGTCCTCTAGCACACTTAATCTTCAGGACACTATTGGTTAGGTAAGGGTGAAGCTAAACTAGATGATCCAGAAAGCCAGGGGCACACCCAAGAATGAATATGCAGACATCAATCTATCTTCAGCCACATCAATCACTATTAACATGTAGAAAGAATATGACATTGAAGTGTTTAAAGTAGCCCAGTCTATCTATTCTAGAATAAATGCATCACTTGTAAGGCTCAACCAAACTAAAAGTATGTGAAATCCCAATGTATTTGTGGGATATGCCCATGGAATGTTTCAAATGGCATTATTAAAAGCCCTCAAAGCCCATCCTGTGACCTTACACTGAGCTTAAAACTATTCCGAGGAGGTTAATTAAGTGGTAAGTATTTATTTTAACAGATTCTAACTCTATAACTGAGAGAAGATTTTTTAATGGAGAATTTTAAGAGTTTTGAAAATATTTTATCTAACTTATTGAATTAAAATAACTCTGAAGAGTCACTGATGACTTGTCCTCAGGTTTACTTTCTTCAATCGAAAGGCAACTGAATTATTTTTTTCTCACTGAAAGTTAAGAAAGGGAGTTTCAGATGGCCATAAATCGTCTGTAGTTGTATACTTTAATATTGCCACAAATAAAACTATTCTCCAGGTGGATGTGTTTTCTGAAGTTGCACTGATGAGCTGAGGTGTAGAAGCATCAAGCAATCTTCCTGAGACTTTCAGTCCACTTTCCCCTCTGTGTGACTCTAAGTATAATATAAAATATATGGCTTTGCCTCTCCTGGATAAGAGTGGTATTGCCTCACCAATGGTTTAAAAAAAAATCTACTCTGCAAATAAGAGTTCTTCCTTCTGGTGGCCTTTCTGATCTGGTTTCCATGGAAACAG
This sequence comes from Gracilinanus agilis, assembly GCF_016433145.1. NCBI lineage: Eukaryota > Metazoa > Chordata > Mammalia > Didelphimorphia > Didelphidae > Gracilinanus > Gracilinanus agilis. Next base: position 83,723,542 of record NC_058134.1, read on the forward strand.
CGGTCAGATGGAAGAGGGTAAGGTAAGGGGAAGTTATAAAAAGAAGTCAGTCTTTAAAACCCTTACCTTGTTTCCCCCAATCTCATGTTCGTTTCCATGGAAGCAGAGGCAATAACCATTCACCAGATGTGTTTGGGGGCTTTGCTTTCCTGAGCTGTCAATCAGACACCTTTCTGGAGGACTAAATTCATACTTAAAAAACTGGAAGGTTTGTGGGGTTTTTCTGTTTTGTTTTTTAGTGCCTTTGCAGTGCTGTCTTCTGAAAACCCTCCAGGGTTCAGGGTGTCAGCTTTCTCCATTCCACTAAGGTGACTCCCACCCCTAATTTTCAGTACTTTTGAGTACCAAACTTTCCTAGGTACTTTACCCAATTAAAAAATTAAGGAAGACCCAGATAAAAATGGTTATGATGACTCAATCCTTCTACAAGTTGAGTATATCACTGGCCAACTTGTCCCTTTTAGGTCTGATTTGGAAAACCTTCTTTGCCTGGGGGTCTCTTTTCTACCCTATCCCACTATACATCCCATATGACCTGCCTGCTTTTTATAAATATCTCTATTTATGGCTTTACAAAACATGGTCAGCTTCTTTCATTTGCTTTCCTAAAGCTCTATGAAACAAACAAACAAAAAACAGGTCTTCTATTATAGAATTCTCTAGTTCTGAGGGATTTTTACTAACCACAAAAAGGACTGTTGTTTTAAAGTTACAAATAATAATTTCTCACCTACCAAATGTGCCTTTCAGTGAAAAAGTGAATTTTTTAAAACTATTTTCAGAAAAGGTGAGGATTTTCTCACAGTTCTGTTTTGACTGCTTCCAAGACAAACAGAATCTCAACTAATTTGGAAAAGTCACGATGATTAAATTGTTTCAGGGTCAAAGGCTACTATTTTGTTCTGCCCAGGAAAATTTAACATCATCTCATCAACCAGTCCAGCAATTGCATGGTGTTCACATATGTTTTTATTTCATCGGGAAATACTTAAACACAAAGAGACTAAATTAATTATGAAAAGAGTGAGCCATCACAAGGCTAGGAAGAAAGACCAAATTACCTTTTTCTCCTAAGATTATTCTTTCCACTAAGCCATCCCATCTCTTTAATCAGTAGTTTGAGGAAAATTTAAAATTCCAGCAAAAGTAACCACCAAATCTGAGACTCCTGTAGTAAAACAAATGAAATGTTAGGCATAATGAAAATTGGGTAGACTTTTAAAAGTAAATCACTCTGTTCTCCATTATTCTTCCCATTTTCCATTTTTATGAAAATCAGTATGGAGATTATGAGGGTACATTTTGATTTTATAGACCTTTGTCATTAATTTTAGGTACTCTTAAAAGTTACTTCCTTTGAGGCACTGATAAAAGCTTTTAGAAAATATTCTTTTCTCTAGTAGAACAACTCTCCTCCTCCAATCATTTTACAGCAATTTCTTTATAATTAGTAATGAAAAGCTATACAGTATACTTAGTCTGAAAAAGTTGTAACTTTTATGTAATGTTTATAACTTCTCTTGTATGATTTATGGCTATGGAGTAAAATACAATAATCTTAACACATATTTACATAACAATTTTTAAGATTTCCAACACATTTTGCTCAAAACAAATTGTGGGAAAGTGGGACATAGTAATATAAATGATGTAACAATTATTGCACCCATTTTACAAATGAGGATAAGAGAGATGAACTGAATTACTCATCAACATATTTATAAAAGTAGGAGCTAGGATTCCAGCTCATGCCTTCTACATGCAAGTCAAACACTCTTTTTGTTACTATTATTTGCTCCATTTTTAGATGGGACAACTGAGACAAAGAGACTAAGTTGTGAAAGACCATATAACTAATAAATAATGGAGATGGAATACTAGAATATGTTTCTAGGTATAATTTGTAAGCCTTTGCACATTCTGGTCATAAGTCAAAAATGTTGATATTCATTTCTTTACTTATTGGATAACATATTTTAAAGTCTAACTCAAATGCCAACTCTTCCAAAAAATTTATCCTGATCCTGCTCTAAATGGAATACCACATCCAACACAGTGTGCTGGTTTGTAATTCTCAAACTTCTATTATATAATAGTGGCTAATATATTTTATATATAATATACATATATATGTTATATATTATATACATATCCATATATACATATATTATATACATATATTATATACATATATTATATACATATATACATGTGTATATATTATATACATATATTATATACATATATACATGTGTATATATTATATGCATATACATATATTATATACATATATACATGTGTATATATTATATACATATCCATCTGTGCTTGTGTTTAATCCTCATGCTATCTTTGGTTTATTTTTGAATTTTTTATGTGGCCCTATACCTGGCAGGGTGCTTGGCATAGAATAGGTACTTAGCTTGTGTTTGTTTTTTATGTGGACAGGAGATTGGGAGGAAGGGAAAGAGGCAAGGAATAGAGGAGGGAAAGAAGAAGAAAGGAAAGATAGATTTACAAAATGCCTACTATATGCAAGGCACAGTTCTAGACACATTACAAATTTTAATTTGATCCTAACAACAACCCTAGAGACAGGTATTATTATTATCCCCATTTTATAGTTAAGGAAACTGAGGCAGAGAGCTGTCCAGGGACTTGCCAAAATTAGCATGGCTCATTAGTGTTTGAAACTAGATTTGAATTTAGTTCTTCCTGACCAAGACCCAGCACTCTATCTACAACACTATTTGAATTGGCATTTTTGTTTTCTAATGCTTTTTTTAACTGATTTCTGAGATGTGTTTAAAAGACAATCACAAAATGTTGAATCCAAAGGAGCCTTATGAATTATTGAGTTGAAAGACTTTAGGTCAATAGGTCTGGGCAAATGAAACTCCAGGATACTGAAACACTGGCAAACCTCAAAGATCTCCAAGGACAGGGGATTTGCCACTCAACTGGACATTAGGAGGTGCCCTGATTATCTTTAAAGAGAGGCATAGTTGGAAAACTAGAGAGGCCAGTGAACTTGGCTTTTATTCCTGGGAAGATTCAAAAATGTAAAACCATCAAAGAAATGGCTTCTGAGCATTTGGGGGAAAATAGCAACAATCAATAAGAATTTGTGAGCCTTTATCAAGAACAGAACGTTGCACACTAAGAAATTTCTCCTCTGATTGATACTACTTTAGCAGATCAGAAGATTTGCCACTGTCTTAAACTAGTTTTTAGCAAAGCATTTGACAAAACTTCTCGTGATGACTTTATGGAAAAAAAGAAGGACATGGATATGTGATAGGGATTCAGAGGTGATTGAATGACCAGACCCAAGCAATATTCATTATTGATATGCTATTGATATGAAAGGAGGTCTTTATTGGAATGTCTGTGAGATCAGTCTTTGTACCTATGCTGTTCAATATTTTAATCAATGACTTAGGTGAAGGTAGGGGGGATATCTATGATACAAAATGAAAAAGTAAAGATAAAGAAAGATCTCAATAGCAGAGGGGGACCAAATCTATTAAGATAAGACCAGTAGGACTAAATGCAATTAAGAAGCCTCTTGATGAGAGTGAAAGAAGAAAGTATAATAGCTGGCTGGAAGCTTAACATAAAAAACCCCTAAAATACTGGCAACTAGTCCCATCACTTCCTGGAAAATAGAGGGAAAAGAAATGGAGCAGTGCCAGATTTCATATTCTTGGGCTCAAAGATCACTGCAGATGGCGAGTGTCATCATGAAATTAAAAGATGCTTGCTGCTTGGAAAGAAAGATATAACAAATCTGGGCAGCATATTAAAAAGAAGAGATTGTTGACAGTGGTCCATATACTCAGGGCAATGATTTTTCCAGTAGCCATGTATTGCTGAGCTCTACATAATTGACACTTTTGAATTGTAGAGCTGTAGAAGACATTTGAGAATCTTTTGGACAGCATAGGAATCAAAGCAATCAACATTTAAAGGAATTAACTCAGAATCTTCTCTGGATGGTCAAATACCGAAGCTTAGATACTTTGTCTAGGTCTCTATGGAAATGACCCTAATGTTGGGAAAGATTAAAGGCAAAAGGAAAAGAGGGTGATAGAAAATGAGGATAGTGTCATGGAATCAATGAAAATGAACCCGGAAAGACTTTGGGAGAGTGTGGAGGATGGAAGGGCCAGACATTCTATGGTCCATGGGGTCATGAAAAATCAGGCTTCACTGAATGATAACAACAACAAAATGCAAAGTTCTATATTTGGGTTTAAAACAAATATTAGCCACATAATTCAAGATGGGCAGCATAGGCAGACAACATTTTGAAAAGGAAGAAAGTTTTTTAAGTACTAATAGATCAGAATTTCTAAAGTAATTGATAATATTATAAGACCATCTAAAAAAGACCAATGAATTAATACAATCCTCACCTGAATTGGGCAAATCAAGTGTCCAGAATTTGGTATGTGGAAGTCCAAAGGTATTCTATTCTGGTCCAAACTACATCCAGAGCATTGGATTAAGTGATGGGTGCCACATTTTAGAAAGGGGATTGCCAGTCTGGCATGAGTCCAGAGCAAAAAACCAGGACAATGATTGGTAGCAGTTCATATGAAATAAGACTGAAAGACAGAAGATGAGACAAGATGAACAAGAAAATTGTCAGATTTTTGAAAGGCTACAGCATAGAAGTGAGACTGAACTTGTTTTGCTTATCATAAGAGAAAAGAACATGGATCAAAATGGGAAAGTTGCAGATATGCAGCTTTGTGATCAACATAAGGAAAACTTTTCTGACACTTAGAGCCACCTAAAAGTACTAATGTGTCTACCTTCATTGAGGGTTTTCAAATGAAGACTAAATACCTTTGCCAGAAACTCAGAATTATAAAAATCTCAGAGGTGAAAGAGACCCCAAAGGCAACTTAGCCCAAGAAAAATAATACTCTCTGCAAGATATGCATCAAGTGGCCATTCAGCCTTTGCTTAGAGATTACCAATGAGGAGGAAAATTATGTTTTCTTTAGTTCTTTAGGAACTATTTTCCACATTTGGAATTCTTTTCACCTTCACAGTTGTTCAAAAGAGTCTCTGAACTGGTGAGGTTACAGATGCATTCTAGCATACCTCTTAGGAACAAATAGCAAAGTCATTCAGTGCAATGGTATATGGTGGTTGATCTTCAATTGATAATTATTATGCCTTGGTTAGTTAAAATCTCATAGGCTGAAGTATTTCTTGAGAGTCAATGATCTATGCCCAAAGAGCTATAAAACAGTACATATACCTTTTAGGTTGGTATCCCAAAGAGAAAAAAAAGGGAGGACTTATACATACAAAAATACTTAAAGCCATTCTTTTTATGGGGTCAAAGAATTGAAAAGTGAGGGGAACCCATCAATTGGTTAAGCTGAGTTAAGCTGTATATGATTGTAATGAAATACTATTGTGCTATAATAAATGAAGTTCAGGAGGAGCTGAGAAAAACCTGGAAAAACTTATAGGAACTGAAGCAGAATGAAGTAAACAGAACCAGGAAATATACGGTGACACAAGATAATGAACAACTGTAAAAAACTTAGCTATACAAGGATCTAAAACAATATCAAAGGACTCAAGATAAAAAAAATTCCATCTGCTTCCAGACAAAGAAATGATGAAGTCTGAATCTGGACCAAAGCAAATTGTTTTTACTTTCTTTCTTAAATTTTTTGGTTCATGTTTCCTTCCACAAAAGGATTAATATGAAAAAATGTTTCACATAATTGCCCGTGTAAGATTTATATCAGATTGCTAAACATCTCAGTAGGGGGGAGAAGGGAGAGTGATGGGAGGAAGGGAAAGAATGTGACACTCAAAATTCTTTTAAATGTAAGAAACTCTTTTATGTGTAATTGGGAGGAAATTAAATTAATTTTAAAAATGAGCCAAAGATTTATTATTTCATCTACATGAATGCCCCTTCAATCAACATTATTTTTGCTCTCCCTCCATGACTAGTAATAGTTTCATGAGTTATTCTGACAACTGAGTCCTCATCTAGAGTAGAGGTCTCATGGTTAGTCTATTGGAACTTCAGCAAATGGGTCTTTGAATGACAGATATTTAATCCAACAATGGCTCCTTTTTAAAGAGTCTTTCCAAATCATGATAGAGAGGACCTGTCAAAGCCAGATCTATGCTGGCATAACTTTCAGGAAGTGAGAATCTCCTTCCCACATGAGGAGGCATCAGGATAGAACTTTAGGCTCTGATATATCTTAGCAACGTAATGGATTCAAGATAAGCCCTATCCATTTCAGGGTGTGTTACCCCTCCATGAGAACAAATCAATAACTTTCCTAGTAGGTAATACCACCTATTGCTCAGGCCTCTTCATTTTGGAACATGATAAAAGATTAAATCAAATAAGTAATGTACTTCTCAGCAGTAAATCTATTTTGGAATTAATAAATCCTGCTAGATGGATTGGTAGTGGGAGCTGTAACAAGAGCTGAACCCCTATTCTAAGTATGTCAGGGTAACTGACCTTTACCTGATAGGAAGGGCAAGAAAAAAATAGAAGGCGATTCCCGCTAGTATTTATTTTCCATAAGGAAAAAGTCCAATTTTTTTACATGTAATTTCAGGAAAAAAGAAAAGGTCCAACAAGTGTGCATTACTTACAGTAATATGATAGAATGGTGCTACAACCTTCAAATAATAATGACAGGTAATGGAGATAAAGCTCTTTTTAACCTTAAAACACTATTTAAATGTGAGCTGTTATTATAATTACTTTTGTGATGAAAATCTCTTTCTAAATTGGTTATTTTTTTTCTCCTTTCTCTATCCACATTTCACGCTAATCATCAAGTCTTATCACTTCTATCTAAGGTAAAGTCTCTTCCATATGTTCTTTCCCTTTTCTTTTACCAGGATGTCCCTATTAGAAGCTGCTAGATTCTGATTCCTTTCTCTTCTCCCCAAAATGTTTTTTTTTCTCCAGTGAGCTTTCCCTATTGTCTTGCTTTTTCGTCAAAAATATAGGTCTGATTATAACCTCTTGGGTACACCTGGCTAGTTCAGAAATTTTGCAAATGGCATTTTGAGTTAGGTATAGGTTGAAATAGATGTCTTCTGTGGTGTAACTTTGAGAGTTATTTTTTTTTCCTTTTGATCCTGTGAAAACTCTCACATTATAAATCAGATATCTGAGACATAGGGAGGTAATGTGACTTGTCCAGAGTCACAAAGCTAATAAATGACAAAACTCAGACAATCCTATCAAAATAAGATAATATTTGTAAAGACCTTGGCATTGTGTCTGGCACATAGTAAGCCTTTAACAAATGCTTCTTCCGTTAGCTTATATATTAAAAGGTTATTTATTCAGCTAAATGCAACAAGCATTTATTAAGTAACTACTGCATGCAAGATAATATGTTAGCCATTTGGGTTAACATAAAGATAAAATAAAATTCTTTTTGTCTTAAAGAGCTTACATTTTCCTGGAGGGAAATATATACACAGATATGTAATTACAAATGTACAGAAAAAGCTTTCAAGAGGAGTAGGAATCACATGCGCAATATGGAGATGAAGGTTACGGTTCAGGAAAAGCCTCTAATAAATAGTAGGATCTAAGTGGAGCCTTCTTGAAAGCTAGAGACTCCAAAAGGTGGAGGGTGACAGTGCTATTCTAGACATGGGAGTCAGCCTAAACAAATTCCTGGCAGTGTGAAATAGAATGTCATTTACTAGGAACATCAAGGAGACTGGTTTTATTGGAATTTAAAGGGAAAGGAGGAATAATTTCAAATTACTGTAGAAAGAGAGACAGGAAAGGGCTTGAAATGTCAAGCATAGAAGTTAATATTTTATCCTAGAATCAATAGTGAGCTACTGAACTTTCTTGAGAAGCATAGTAACCAGATCATATCTATGCTTTAGGAAAACCAATTTGGCAGCTGCATGAAAAGAGAAAGGCAAGGAGAATATTACAAGGGTCCAGAATAGGTGATGAGGGCTAATTGGTTGGAGACAGATATGAAGAATCACCAAGACTTGGTAAGCTCTTAGATAGAGGGACCAAGAAAGAGGAAAGAATCAAGGATTACTCCAAGGCTGCAGACCTGGCTGCAAAGGATGGGAATAATATCAAAAGAAATGGGAAGTGTTTGGGGAGGTTGGATAAGTTGTGGGGAAAATATATAATAAGTTCTATTTTTGTTATATTGGGTTTGAGATGCTTCAAGAACACCTCATCAGGAAAGGAGAAATAAAGATAATAAAATATTTTTTAAACCTATTTCATGTTTTCTAAAAAAAAAATCCTTTATCCTGCCTATGGAACCAAAGGACTTGACCTTGAATAACTTTAAGCAGTCAACAGCATGGTTTGCAGCTGCTAACCAGCCCTTTTTACATGTTTGTTCTGCTGGAGAGGCATCCCTAATTAAACTTTGCTAGAGGTTTTAGACTCTAAAATAAATCACTTGTGCCTTTTCTGTGATCAGCATGCTACACAGAAAGGAGAAAATAGATGCGGCTATAGGCTGGCACCAAATCTAGGCAGGGACCTTACAGACTGTAAGGAAAGGAAGTGTTGAAAAGTTAAAAGAACCAAAGAACCCCTAGAGTCTGGCCCTACTTCTACCTGCTACCTTCTCCCTACTTCTGGCTCTGACGCGACTAGCTCTGTGACTTTGGGAAGTCATGGGATCATTCTGGGTTCCAGTTTCTTCATTGGAAAAGTAATAAATCCCATCTGTATAGCTCTTCAGTGTCCTTTAGATGTATATATTATATGTTCCCCATTAGAATATAAACTTCTTCGAGGCAGGGTTTATTTCATTTTTATTATTGTATCCCCAGCTCTCAACACAGTGTCTGGCACTTGTTAAGTTCTTAATAAATATTTGTTAATTAATTATTTCATTTCAGGAAACTGAACCCAAGAGAGATTAATTGACTTGCCTAAGAATTATACAAAGATCAAGTGTCAGAGGCAGAAGTTGAACAGGCTTCTTGGAGTTACAAGTCTAGCTACCTAACTCTGTTTTACCACAAAATCAGACTAGGTGATCTTTAAAGTCAATCTTTATTCTGAAATTCTATAATTAAATACGATAGAAATCAAAGTTAGGTAATATTAATTTTATCCTTCCATGTTCATCTAGTAAAACAATCTTAGCAACTTCTTTTTTTTGATACTTTCTATGTACACACATATGTGTATAAAAGCCCTTTCTGAAACTACAATAGGACAATTTAGTTAAATCCTTAAATCAGAAAATAGAGGAAGGAAGAGAGTTTTGCCACTAAACAGTCAGTTCCTTCTTATATAAGTTTCTAACCTTTGTGGCCATCATTGCCAGGTCTGTCCTTTTGGGTTCTTCCAGTTTGCTCACCACCCTTCCTGTCAGGTGCCCCAGAAGTTAATTCTAACTCTTTCCTTTTCACGAAACATTCAATCTAAATGTATAGTGGAAGTTCTTGCTGTGTGCCAGGCACTGTGCTGACTTCACAAGCTACAGACAAATGCTTAAAAATCCTTGCCCTCAAGAAGCTTACATTCTATCAGGAGACCATATTTTATGTTGTTTCCAAAGCTCTCATAGGATTAGAGAATTTGGTTCCCACCCAGAGACTTTAGAGATGTTCTGGTACAGCCACTTAATTAGTAATTTGTTGCTTTAAAAAATTACTACTTAGGTGAGCTGTCATTGTATGTGATAGATGAATTGCATGGCTGCATAAAAGACTGATAGGTAGGGGTGGATACAAAATAGTTTCTGGCTGCCTCCACCTAGATCTGGGCTTCTTAGAGGAATTATCACAGCCATGAACAAGAGTTTCGGAAAGAAGACAGTTACCAGACACCGGCAGCTCTCCATCTCACTCCTCCTCCGTGTAAAAGATGTAAGCCTATAATAAGGGAAATAAATGGTGGTACTTGGCTTTGCTTTCTAAATTATGTTTGGCTGGTATGTTTCTCCTCTTTTTATTGCACAAATATTTACATGGTGAAATGATCAGATTATTTTAGGGGGCAAAAACACCTAGATAAAGAAAACTATTGTTCCCTACAGTCTTGTAGGGGTGACATATTAAAAACATATTGGCTGAGAAGAGACTATTATAAATAGCTGGCTGGGTAGCTCAATACATTAGTGTGCTAGTCTTTTGATTCTACTATAATTATAGAATGAAAGCTTCACTCCCTGCAGTGGGCGAGCATTTAAAATTACAGCTGAGGTAGTAAATTATGGGTCCTCAATGTCCTAGGCAGACAGATTGCTTTCAGTTCATGAAGAGGGGCTCAGAGCTGTGTCAAAGCCAGATTCTCCTGGTGAGCTTAATGTGTTCTATTTAAAAGCACAAGACAGAATAAAGGAAGTAGGAGATTTTACAATTCACCAGCATAAACATTTATTTTTGTTTTCTCACCGCACCAGGGCCAGTGTTGCCTTGGGAATGCTTACATGATCCACATTGATTTTTTTGTTTTCCCTGCCCCAGGGAGAACAAAGCTGACCAGTTAATGGCTGGTATTTGTGAGTTGGACTGGGCACTGTTTTAGTGATGGGTTTGATTCCTACATGAAGGTGGCACCATGCCTTTTGTCTCTTTACCTCCAACCACCATTGAAGCCTCCATTTTGTCTCTGTGCCAACAATTGAAGCAGTTGGCTTTAATATGTCAACAAACCCAAACAAAAAAACAGTTGGACCAGCAGGTAGATTTACTTTCCAAACTTGAGCTAATTTCCAAGGAATTAGGAGAAGAATGGTAAGAAAATCAGGCTCCATGAGCCTTCATTGTCTTCCCCCAAATATTCAAATAAATCAAATTGGACAGATTTTTAATAATAAAAGAGAGCTGTTAAATAGCACTTTGAGATTTACAAACTTTGTGAACATATTCTCATTTAACTTTCAGAGCAACCCTGAGGGGTAGGAGCTGTTTTTAGCCCCATTTTATAGATGAAAAAATTGAGGCAGGTCCTTAGGGTCCCATAGCTAGTAAGTACCTGAGGCCAGATATGGACTCAGATCTCTCTGATTCCGAGGCCCAGAGCTCTATCCACTGGGTCACCTATCTGGTTCCATTACTTAGGTGTTTCCTTTGGGGAACTTATATTGTTTTCAATATTCTGTGTCTGGAATAATTGCTGAAAGTTCTTGATTTTTTAAAGAAATATTATGACTATTGTTTTCATTTATTTTTTAAATTTTTATCTCATCTATATTTCCAAATACATCTCTCCCCCTTCTATCTTTTCTTCTCTGTTTCAAAAAGCCATCCTTTTAGAACAAAGAATAAAAAGGAGAGAAAAAAAGTTTAGAAAACTAATCAATACATAAAAAAGTTTTACATTATCTATAGCATTCCATACCCATTACTCTTATTTTCAGAACAGAGGGAAGATCTTCTTATATCATTTCCTCAGAGTCTAGCTTGGTCATTTTAATTTCAGAAGATTCAATTTTAATTGGTTTCAATTTACATATTTTAGTCACTCTGTATGCTGTTTTCCTAGTCTTGTTTACTTCCCTTTTACTTTACTGACTTTTATTTACTTTAGTTCTTTATTTTATGAGCATATGTTCATAAAACTCTTTCCAAGCATCTTAGTTTTAATCATAGTCATTGTTCCTTAAAGTTTAAGAATATTCCATTCCATTCATATACTTTAACTTGCTTAGTCACCACCAAATCTTCATTGTTTCCAGTGTTGTTATTTTAATCATTTTTTCAGCCATGTTTGACTCTTCAGGATTCCTTTAGGAGTTTGTTTGTTTTTTTTTTGGCAAAGATATTGGAGTGGTTTTCCATTTTCTCTTCAGCTCATTTTTATAGATGAGGAAACTAAGGCAGACAAGATTAAGTGACTTGTTCAGGGTTACACAGTGTCTAAAGTGGGATTTGAATTCAGATCTTCCTGACTCCAGGCATACCACTCTGTTCACTGTGCCAGCTAGCTGCTGTTTGTTTCTACAACCTTGAGTGAAAAAAGAGATTATTTAAGTGGAGCCTTTTTTATTATTATTTTTTATCATCTATCTTGGACTTTATGCCTGAGTGAAATCTTTGGGTCAAAAGGTGTAGACAATTTAGTCACTTCCTCATTCCAAACTGGTTTCTAGGATATCAGTTCTTCCTAATAGATGGCAAGTAACTATAATGGTAAGAGAGCATATAAATAGGTATGAGATGGAGATGGGGACTGCTGCCACACTTAAGCTGAGAAGATTGTAACTCCAATGTGACATAAATCTTTTTATATGATCTAACCTTGGTCAGGGAGAGTGATTCTGGAAGCTGAAGAAAAAAGAACATGGACTGGAAGAAGTGTCTAATATTTCTATTCTAGAGACCTGAAATCAAATCAAATGTGTGAAATCAAAAATGTGGTGTATCTTGGCTAGTCTTAGAAAAGATTATGAGATGTCTCTTCAAGACTATGTCCCATTTTGAGCCTCCTTTCCCTTCTGTTAACATCTCTTCCACTAAGGACTGAGTGTCTTGGTACAGTTCAAATTATCTACTTTTGGATTCTCCTCTTGGCCCTATTCCTGAATTTCTAGACTCAAAAATCATGCCTGTTCTGCTGTCTCATTTTGAAACCTTCTTTAGCAGTTATCTGCTACCACTCCTGCGGCTTAAAGATCCTGGAAATACCCTGCCACAAAGACCAATCTTCTCCTTCCTTTGCTGAGCTTCTCCTAGAGCCTCCATTTTATGAAGGGAAATGGGCCAGCCTTCCTTTCTTCCTTCCTTCCTCCCTCACTCAAATACTGACTATCATTAGCAGGATTTAAACCAGGGCTCTTTGATTCCTTATATGCCAGTGCAGAACAAATAAAAGCTTATAAAGTCAAGCAGATTAAGGTCTGCAAGGTCTTTTTTTCAGAGAAATCCCGTGAAGAAGGTGATGTTCCTATGAGCTTCCACAGACTTCTAGAGTCTCATACAGGATTTGAGCTCCATAGTCATGACTTCAAATCTAGCTTTCTATCTACTGAATAAAACTATCTTGGATTAGGATTGAATGCCCTCCTTGGGATTCCAGCAGTACCACATAAATAATATCCCTCCCTTCTGCATTAATAAAGTTGCAAGGACCTCTAATATAGATGTGAGCAGTTTTTGCCATGGATTGACATATTTTCGAAATGGGACAAATTACTTGAGCAATGCCCTTTGGCTACCCAATATCTTACTAAACTGCATGAAACTTTTTCAACACAGATTTGGATTTCTCTTCTTCCAACACATCACTTCTTTCACCCACATTAGTCCATCCACAATTTAGTTTCTCATTGGAGGATGTGACTCTAAATGCTCGTGAGACCTGTTCTACCTTCCGAAATGCTGAAGGCGCTGGGAGTTTGGGGATATTTGGAATAATGAATTACACATTGACATTCTTCTCAGTAGTTGCAACAGAAAAGTCAAAAGCCTAATGAATCACTGACTGAGTATGCTTTCTCCCTGGGCAAATTGGAGGGACATTGCCCAAGGGCTATACTATTTCCTTTTCCATATTTAGATCAGAAATCACTTCTTTTTAAGGAGTAGTAGATCCTTTTAATGTGATCTTTATTTGCCAACTGAATGTATTCTTCAAATTTATGGTATTAAAAAATCAACCTTAAAATTTGAGATTTAGTAGAATCTCAGATTTCTGACAACCACAGGATATCTTGTCCTCATCAGAATCAAAAGTAGACTAAAAATATTGACAAGATAAAATTATTCATACTTTATGCCAAATAATATGGCTGGCTCTGAAACTCTCAGACTACAATTCATGGGCTAGCAAGGTGATGAGAAGATAACTCATTTTTATTTAACACTTGAAGATTTGCAAAGCACTTTACATATGCTAAGACCTGTGGTAACTAAAATGTGTTTCTCCCCATTTTAAAAATGAACAAACTGAGGCTGGGAAATATAAATAAGTGATTTTCCTAGAGCCAAATATCCAATATATATCTGAGACTCCCTAAATGATCAAACAAAAGTTTTTAGTAGGAATGTTTAATGTGGACTTGGATGGGAAAAAATTCATCTTTACTTTCACTAACCTAGAAATAAAATTTAGCATTTCCTTCCATCATTTTAAAATTTTATTCTTTTTTTAAACCTTTACCTTCCATCTTAGAATGAATACTGTATATCTGTTCCAAAGCAGAAGAGCATAATGGCTAGGCAACAGGGGTTAAGTGACTTGCCCAGGGTCACACAGGAAGGGCCTAAAGCTAGATTTGAACCCAAGATCTCCCATTTGTAGGCCTAACTTTCAATATACTGAGCTACCTGCCCACTAAAATATTATTCTGAATAGGGGTTTATATGCCTCATCAAACTGCCAAAGGGTCCATGAAATATAACACTTGCTCTAAGGAGAGAGAAAGCTTTTCTCTCCTGATTTTCTTTAAGGACTTTTCTACTAACAAAGAATAATAGAATTTAGAGTTCCCCTGGCAGAGCCCTATCATCCATTAGTTGAAGAAACAAGCTCCAAGACATTGAGGAATTTCCTTATGTCATACATCATATGCCATATCAACTTCTTGAACCTGACCCCAGCTCTCTGTGCTCACAGCAGTTATCACAGTGCATCTGTAGATAGTAATTTAAGGTTTATGAAATACTTGCCCCACTTCAGTATTGTGGAAAAAGTAGGACACATAACGCTGTACCATTTTGTTTATACATTGTTGTAGGTTCAACGAGGCACAACCAGATCCCTCAATGAAGAAATTAGCCAGGGCCACACAGCACTAAATTGCCATAATCTGAACCCACATCTCCTATCTCAACACTACTGCGCTTTCCAATGCACACAGAGCTGACATTTAACTCTTTATTAAATGTCTGGTTTGGGAGGTATTTTGATAGGCACTTAGGTGGGCAAGGAGAGGAAAAGAATAAATTCTACTTTGGTGGAGGCCACTTTTAAACAGTTAAGCTGATATGATCTCTTTTAGAAAGGGAAAAGAGAGTATTAGTAACCAGACCAAAAGGCTTCCATAAAGGAGGAGGTCCTCCAAATGATCCTTGAAAGAAGTTAAGGGGGGCAGCTAGAATGGCACACAAATAGGGGGCCAGACCCGGAGTCAAGGGGACCTGGGTTCAAATCTAGCCTCAGATACTTCCTCACTGGGCAGGTCTCTTAATTCCATTTGCCCAGCCCTTGTCCTTTTGTATTAAAGTTATTATTAAGACAGAAAGGGTTAAAAAATTTAAAAAAGAAAGAAGCTAAGGATGCTAAGATGTATAGGTGAACAGCATGTTAAGGAATGTGAATCTATCTGCAAAAGACTGGAGGACTGTGTGGACTGCTAACTTTAGGGAACTGGCAATTAGAGCAATTTAGTTGGAATATAACGTATAGTAGAGAGGAGGAGGTAATTAGAAACATGTTTGGGAAATAATCTAAAACCATATTTTGAAGGGCTTTAAATGATAAGTTGGGATGGCTATATTTTATTTACAAGGGCTTGACAGGAGTGTGCCAATTTAGAAAGACTGTTTTAGCAACTGGATGGCAACATTGAGCTTATCAGTGTCCCTTTTCTCCTTGGTCATTATAGACATTACCTAGCTCTCTTACTTATCCTTAGGACAAAGACAGGGATAGATGAGACCCAGCTTAAAAATCAATCAGTATGCATTTATTAAGTGCCTGTTATGTGCCATGTTTGCTTGGCACAGAGGATACAAAAAGGGAAATCATTTTTTTCCCTTTTGGGAGTGCAGCCAGGAGTGGCATCATGTACTATATAAGTATATTCAAAAGAGATACAAGTTGATGGAGGTGGGGGAGATGGGTGCTCACTAGCAGCTGTGGGGGATAGATGTTGGTTGATTGTTTTCTTTCATACTCAGAGTCCAAAACAACATCACTCTGTTGGAGTCAATAAGTAGTGTATCTGAGCTTGTACTGGTCTGATTAGCCAGAAGGCTCTACCACAGGTCAGGCACAAATGACACATATGGACATTTGGGATGGAGATGTCTCTAAATTTGGCTATCTCATGTTTCTTTTGAGCTATTGCGATTCTGCTTTGTCCATGAAGCATGGTGCCTTCTTTGATCCATGTTGGTTGGTCCTATGCAAGTGTCTCCCATATATCACAATGAATACCAAAGTTCTTCAAGGAGACCTTGAGAGTGTCTTTGTATCATTTCTTCTCACTTCTGAGTGACCAGTTGCCTTGTGTGAGTTCCCTGGAAAAGAGTCTTCTAGCCAAATCTGTGCTTGGCATTTGAACAAGGAGACCAACCCATCAGAACTGGGCACTCTACAGTAGATTGCAGTTTGGCTCCAGAAAGGATTTCAATTTCTTATTTTGCCAAGAGATCTTCAGAATCTTCTATGACACTTTCAAATGGAAGAGAGTCTATTTCCTGGCAATATATTGGGAGATGGTCCGGGTTTCACAAGCATACAACAATGAGGTCAGGGATTCATGAAGAAGTGGGGCTTGAACTGGATTTCGAAGGGAACTAGATGTTCCAAGAGACAGACACAATGATCACGGTGCCTGTCCCATAATAAGGACCTATTAAATGTTAGTTTACTGAGTAAATGAGGGAGTATATTTCAGGTATGAGGGAAAAGGTACAGAGATGTGAGATAATATTGTGTATAAGGAACTATAAGTTCAGTTTATTTGACAACAGTGTATATAGAAGGGAATAAGATGGAAGACCTGTTGGGGTCAGATTCTAAAAAGCCTTACAAGCTAAACAAAAGTCTTTCTATTTGATCCTAGGTCTAATAGGGAGCTTTTGAGGTTTATTGAGTAGGAGAATGAAATGGTCAGACCTATCCTTTGGGAAAATGACTTTGCAGCTGTGTGGAGAATGGATTGGAGTAGAGCAAGAGGGGGGCAAAGAGACGAACCAGAAAGCAATTGCAATAAATGTGACCCAAACTAGGCTGGTGATTATATGAATAGAGAGAAAGAGATAAATGTTAAGAGCGGTGGTAGAAATACAAATAACTGCATTTGGCAATGAAATGGACTTGGAGAGATTGGAGAGTAGATTGTCAAGGATAAGACCAATGTTGCACACTTGTAACAAATCTTAAAGCCTCATATATGGAGACCTCAGAGATTTGTATTGTCCACGGTTTGAATATTTTAAACACTGATGCTCTGGGTAACTTCCTCCACACTTTAGTCTACTGACGTTAGCATTCTTATTCTTGGCACTTTCCTTCTTTCTTTGTGTCAAATAACACATTCTATGCCTCCTGCACAGGGTTCCTAGAGTCTGAGAATCTCACATTTAGAATGGATTCTGGAAGTTAACTGTCCAATTCCTTACCAGAAATGCAGATTATTTCTCTAAGTGACAAACTGGTGTTCTATCTAGGTTAAATACCTCCATGGCTAAACTGAATAAAAACAACTGTTCCCATCACAATAATAATAATTGTAATTGGTATTCGAATAACATTTTAGGTCTATAAGAGGCACGGTGAATTGAGTATATAATATAACAGATCAAATGCTCAACTTGTAATTGGAAAAACTTGGATTCCAATCCTACCTCACACACTTACTAACTGTAAAACTCGAGTTTTTCAGTGTCCTTATTTGTAGAATGAGGGGGTTAAATTAGATGACCTTGAAAATCCCTTTTATCATCTTCCTGAGTTCAAATCTAGACTCAGACATTTACTAGCTATGTGACCCTTGGCAAATCACTCTATTTGCCTAAGAAATATTTTTTAATCTCTTCTAGCTTTAAATCTATGATTCTATGTTCACATTTGACCCTCACAACAGCCCTTAGATAGATATTATTATTATTTTAGTTTTATAAAGGAAGAAACTATAGCTCAGACTGCCCAAAAGGTAACAGGATCTGATAAGCTATTTTGCCTCTTACAGAGAATCCATAAACTCTTCCCCATCCCTACCTCCTCCCCTACAGATACACAGCCTATTCTATTGTTGGACAGTTCTGATTATAATCCTATTAACGAATATTTTACACCAGGTATCCCATAAGTCTTTCTGCACTTTTAAACTTCATTACCTTAAAAATGCCTGAAGATTTTTGGACTTCTCTGCAGCGTGCTAGAAAGTTTTTAGAACACTTTGCCTGCATGACTTATTTGAGCCTCTGAACAACCCTGTGAGTTAGGTACTAGAACTATTCCACAGTCTGTAATAGGAGAAACAGGCTGAAAGAGCTTGGGCAACTTGGTCATGGTCAGGTAGTGAATCAGAGATAGGATTTAAACTCGGGTCATTTTTAAGAAATCCTTGTCATTTGTCTTAGTTTTAACTCTGGGATAGAAGGGTGTCAGGGACTAGGCAGTTGGATTTAAGTAACTTGCCCAGAGTCACACAGTTTAGAAAGTGTCTGAACCCAGATTTGAACCTAGGACCTCTGAAATCCAGGCCAGGCCCCTTGACCACTTTGCTACGTAGCTTTCCCTAAACCCAAATCTTTTTGGCCCCAAATCCAGCACTGAATCTGATAAGCCATGCTAAAGGTCTTTTTTGTTCAGCTTAAATTTGCTTCCTGTTAACCAATTGGCTCCTAGTTGGCTCATGTGAAAAAAAAATCTGAAAGTATATAATAATTTTATAAAAATGTGAAGTTTGACATGAGTCCTAAATATAATTAGTAGTAGTAGTAGTTTTTAGTAAGTAGTCCTGCATTTAGATCTGTTATCCTTTTCTTTCTTTTTTTCTCTTATCCTTTTTACTACAGATTTTTTCATTCTTGCTAGCATGTGTCAAGCATCTTTAGTCAAGACTTTATAAATTCATAAAGGTTGACCAACACAAGTTTGATCACCAGATGAAATTTACTTATTTATTTGGTAAGAACAATCCATTAACACCCCTACTAAGAAATAGAGTGGCAATCTGCATAAGTCAAATAAATTGCCTCACTAATTAAATTATGGTGCCTTGAAGTATTTGAGGTATGGCACAGTGGATAAATAGAGTAAACAGACATGAATTCAAATGTGGCCTCAAACACTGGCAGGGGAACCCTGGGGAAGTCATTTAACTTTTGACTACTTCAGTTTCTTCATCAGTAAAATGGGAATAATAATTCAATCTTACCCCCCTCCCAAGGATTGTTGGGGGACAAAGTGAGATAATATTTTAAGTGTTTTGGAAATTGTAAAGCACTATACAAAAGACAGTTATTTTGAAATTAATGTGACAGGAAGTAGTTACACAAATATCCCTCTGTACCACTGCTAGAGAATTTCTTACACTATAATTTATGAAGCAGAGCCTTGAAGTAAGGATGGCCCAAGTTCAAACCTCAACTAGGACACAAATTGGGCAACTTTAAGCAAACCTTGTAAATCTCTCAGGGCTTTCAGGAGCTCTCCAAGACTGTAAGATGTAGAGAAGGTACCCAACTGCATTGATAGGAAGAGTTTCCAAACCAAGGAGCTCTCTGTATCAATGAAATCAGAGGTTCAGTCTCTATTCTTGTCACTGTAATTTAAAATTTTAAATCACCTAAGAGAAAGGAAGAAAAGTCTTTTCTCTGTGCTTTCATTTTCTTCCTTCAAGCTTGATGAACTCCATGTCCTGCATTTTGTTTGGCCTCCAATTGTACCAGAAAGACCATTTTTGAGAGTACCTAAGTTGAGAGCAGAAAGAGCAAGCCTAGTTCAAACCAGAGACCAAGCCAGCCCCAGGCCAGGAATGGTCCAGCTTTTTTTGTAGTTCCCTCACCCTGCTTCTCAGTGTTTAGGATTCAAGTGGTGCACAATGCAAGATGGGAAACTTCAAGTGATTTGGGACATTTTGAAACTGTACGGAGCTTTTGCTGCCTCCTTTGCCTTAAGCTGAGATTGTGAGTTTGAACAGTGCCAAACATTCCCTTTGCCAGCCACACTCCAAGAGAAACACATTTCAGGCTGTTAACAAAAATAAAACAGACTCTTTTTCTTTAGTGTCTGCTTTAGGGCAAAATGAAAGTAATTCATTGCTCCAACATAAAACTATTGTCATTACTAATGTGATTAGTTCTCATTTACTCAGCCCTGTCTGAGGACTTTGTGAAGGATAGATTGATGGAATTAGAATTATTGTGAATCTGGGCAACAACAGAGTCTCTGACCTGGGCCAGCTAGCTCTTGAAGACTTATCATTGCTTACAACATAATAACTAACACATATATAACATTTTAAGGTTTTTCAAAGTTCTTTACATATATGATTGCATTTGATTCCCAAGGAAATCTAGAGAAAATCTGAATGCAAAGGTATCACAGGACCATAGTTTCAAAGCTGGAAGGGTCCTTGGAGGTCATCTAATCCAATCCCCCCCTCTTCAATTTTACATATAAAGAAACTGAGGCTCACGGAAGTTAAGGGACTCACCCAAAGGCATACTAGTAGTGACCTTTAGAGGTTGAATCTGAACCTAAGACTCCTGATTCCAAAGCCACTTTCTGGACATTTTTTCCTTCTTGCCAGCTACCTTCCCACCTTGGAGAAACCTCTTCCCTGAGTCTCCATCTCTCCTAATCTGTGATTCACTCACTGAGATTCCAGCCCTGATTTACCTCACAAGTCTTGACTCACTTTCTTATTCTCCTTATCTTACCTATTCCATATCCTCTTTATGTGTTGTTTCAGCTGACCACCCCCCATTAGTGGTGTCCTTGAGTGTCTGCCTAACTGCATTTGGATCCCCAGTGCTTAGGAGAGCTCCTGCTTAAATACTTAATAAATATACTCTCTCTCTGCCTCTGCCTCTATCCCTCTCCCTTTCCCTGCCCCCCCAATATATATGGAGAGAGAGAGAGAGAGAGAGAGAAAGAGAGAGAGAGAGATCTCAAAAAATGTTTTATAATAGTTGGGTTGGTTATAGGATCTTTGTATTCAAAAGAGAACAATTAAATGTTCAACAGATTCAATAGCAGCACACATTAAATAGATTATATTATTTTATGCACAGGGCATGGTGCTAGGGCAGAGCCTAAGTTTAAACAAAATGTGTCCCTTGCCTTTGTGATACTTCTAGTTTAATGGAGTGATTAAAAAAATACAGCTTGCAGTAAGGGAAGTTAGGTGGCTCAGTAGATTGAGAAGCCAGGTCCAGAGACAGGAGGTCATGGGCTCAAATATGACCTTAGACACTTCTTAGCAATGTGACCTTGGGCAAGTCACTTGACCCCCATTGCCTAGTCCTTACTGCTCCTCTGCCTTGGAACCAAGGAACCAATACATGGTATAGATTCTAAGATGAAAGGTAAGAGTTTTAAAAATGGGGGCGGGGGGAAGAGAGAGACAGACATACAGACAGATAACAGTAACAACATACCTACCTGACAAAACCTCTTCAGGTACAAAATGATGTGTGCAATGTGAAATCTGAGAGGGAAGTTCATTACTTTTAGTTTGTGTAGGAAGAGTGAAGGTAAAGTGAAAGTAAAGAAGAAGATAGTATTAGGCTTTAAAAGATAAGTAGGAATTCTTCAGGCAAAAAGAGGAAGAAAGTAAGTCTAGCCATTCAAAGAATCAGCCAAGGTATAAAGTGGGAGGTCACAAGTGGATTTCCAGCACAGAGAAAAGATTAATTTGCTTGTGGCATATATTTTGTAGGGACATTGACGATATCAGAACAAGCTGTAAATGTCTGTAAATGGTAATTTAGGTTAAGTTTAGGTGAATTTAAGGTTAAAAATTAATAATTTTATTCCCAAACATGGACCATTTTCTTTGAGTCAGAAATACTTGAAACTGCAATCAAATGAAAACATTTACCCCCACCCCTAGTTAAAGTACTGTCACAAATATTTATGGAGTTGGCCCCCTCTTATTGCTCTCAGTGCCCCACTGTGTTCCCTTACTCAAACTGAATCTCCCCAGAGGTATCTTATACAGTGGACGTTAATTTCTCCTCTATTTTTCTCAAGAGATCTCTTGCCCTTGCTAATCTGATAAATATGTAAGACTCAAGTCACATCCTAATTTGAACAATAATTTGAGCATGAGAGAACAAAGAGATGTGTATCTTCAAAGAATCCCTCATACTTTTCTATTTCTAATTGGGAATAAAATCTCTTACATAAAATAATCCTAGAGAATGTACATAGAAATAGAATTAGACAAATTGCCCTTGAAATCCCTCCATAGTCCATTTGGTGAGAAATAAATCACCCAACTCCATGAGAAAAGGATTATAGGATAGTTTCTCATTTCCTCCCTGTGTGAACTGTTATAATGAACAACTCTGTCACAGAAATAATTTAGTTTTAAGTTATTTATCATAAAGATTTGAAGTACAAAACTCCTGCCAAGCTATGTAGACAGTAGGTAGTGTTCTACAAGTGGTTTAAGTTAGTTCATCACTTGTAGTACTAGGTGGTTTTGTTGGTTTTTTTTCTGCTTTATAATGAAAATATTTTTCCCTTGTGAGAGAAGGATCTATCTGTCTTTCTATCTATCTACCTGTCTATATTTCTATCTGTCTTTACAGAGAGACTATAGTCTCTACGCATACATATAGTCTCTCTCTCTTGTTTTATTTTCATATATATATATATGTATGTATATATGTATATATGTATGTATGTATCGTGTATACTTAAACTGTAACCATGACAGAGGGGAAACCAATCTTATTCATTACTAAAATGCTTTCCTTACCTCAATATTTTCCCCTGGCCACTTATCCCTTCCTGTCTCAGAGTATGGACAGATGGAAGAAATGAGGAGGGTTGAATATATCTATCTATATCTATATTGGAAGAGAGCAAGAGAGTGCTTTGTATTAGGAACAAGCCTTATCATCTACCAGTTTCTTAATCCTGTTTACCATTACTAATCATTCTACTGTTCTCTCAGAAATTACTAGTATCTTTTGTTCAGTGCTTATCTTCCTTTACCTTCCCAGTGTTTATTAATACTATGAAGTCTTTCTAGATGTTCTTACTTACTCATCTTAGGTCACTGAACTACAATATTTGTTTTGCTACCTCTCTGCTCTGTTTTTGCTTTTTTCATGAGAAATTCTTCTCCCAACTCTCTCTTTAATACCAGTGCTACTCAAAGCTTCCTTCTTGACCCTCTTCTATGTCCTCTTGACAATTTATCTAGTAACTTATTCCCACAAATTCAACTATTGTATCTTTAGAGATCAATCACAGAACTGTATCTCTATGGTGACCATTCCCTTGAGGTAGTCTCACATTGCCACATTTCTGCTATTTATCTTCACCTGGATGTCCCCTGGCTTTCAAATTCAGAGTGTTAAAAAATGAACTCAATTACCTGTCCACAAAAAAACTTGATTAACCTTCTTATTTACCTACTACCTGGTGCCTTAAGGGCACCACCATTATCCCATCCCAAGAGTCATTCTTGACTCTACTATCTCCTCAAACAGGGACCAAATCCTCCCATTTCTACCTCTGAAATTTTGTTTTTTTTTCTATCACCTCTTTTCCATTCTCACCGCCACAAAATCATTTTATTACCTTTTTCTTGGGCAATCTGATAGACTCATAGGATTTAAAATAAGAAAGAACTTTAAAGATCATATAGTCAAAATCACTCATTTTATAGACAAGGAGAGTAAGGGCTAGAAAGGCTAAATGGCTTGTTGAAAGGCAAAGCATTAAAACTAGAAACAAATCCTAGATTCTGATTCTTTTGCTTTTTCTACATCATTCAATAGTCTCCTAACTTTTTTCCCCTACTTCTAATATCTCCCCTGTCCAATTCATCCTATTCACTACTATTAATTGAATCCTTCTAGTACACAGTCTCTTTGCTCCAAAATTTTTTAGGTTTTTCCATTACCTATTAAATAATATCCAAATCCTTAGAATCCAAAAAGTCTTTCACAGCCTGACCATTCTAGCCTTTTCTTATGTTATTACTCCTCACACATCCTAGGTAGGCTCCAGTCAAACTGATTTATCATTATCCTACTCAAGGTTTAGACTAAATAACTTATATTCAGATGAAACCCTTCCTAATATCTCCTTCCTCCAATGTCTCCAAGAACTTTGAATCTCTATTATCCACTTAAATTCTATTTTATACCATAATTATTTCTGTACATGTCTCTAATCTCATGCTAGACTACAAGATTCTTGGGGAATTGGAACCATGGCTGGTTTGTCTTCATATCTCACTCAGAACCCATCATAGTCCTCTGCATATACTGTACATAACAGAAACTTAATAAATATTTGTTAAATGAAATTTGGCAAATTAGGGACTAAAAATATGCATTTCAGTCTTCTTCTCTTTACAAGAGGAATTGCCACATGATTTCTTTACAAAAGGCTCCCAAAGACCATTTAACTGTTATTTATACATCATTAACTACTTGACAGAGAAGTTAAAGGACCAAGAAGCATAAAGAGAAAGAAGCCACTGCTAAGTGAACCACAATCAAAGATATCCCTCTTCAATAGTCATATAAATGAAGGGAGAAAGGTACCAACATTCATAAATTTCATACATATGAGAATTTCCAGAACCACTTATATCACCTGAATAATGATAAATATACCTTTGAAATAGAGAAAATGTGCTTCACTCTAAACTGTGCTCCCATTCAACATTTAAAAAAATACTTAGCACAAAATGTTTTAGATTGTACACAATGTTGTTCTAATTGCTATGAGAGATGCAAAGGAAAGGAAAAAAGTCATCCCCTACCATTTAGAGTCATAGAGTATAGTTGGTGAAACAGTATGTACATGCTGGATGAAATGTTGGTACAAATCAGGACGCCTGCAAGAGTAAATTAAGTAGAATAGAATCCTTAAAGACTGAGGGATTGTGGATGGAAGGAGTGATCAGAATTCAGTGAGACACATCAGAAAAGCCTTCTTAAGGTGAGTAAGTCATGGACCTACACCACCTGATGGATGAAATAACAAAGAAAAGAGGTGTCTCAGTTGAGTGTGTATATGTGCTAAATCACTCAACTAAAAACATAATAAGTCTTTAACAAATGAACAGTGTTAAAGTGAGCAAAGACCTTAGTACTCATCTAGGTATAGTTGAGAGAATGCTAGGCTAACAGGCAAAAGACCCAATTTCAACTCTGAACTTTGCCACTTAATAAATATGTGGTGATAAGCCTTATGTTCATCATCTTTGAAATGGTCATAATAACTCATTAATAATAGTTATGACTATTAGAAGCTCTTCATCATAACTACCTACTCGATGGGGTTTCTGTAAGGGAAGCACATTTTAAAAGTTTATTGTCTAGCTCATCTTTTTGTTTTGTTTCTATAGGGATAGAAACTGATCCTCACAGAGAGGAAGCCAATTGCCTAAGGCCACACAAAGTGATGAGAGTTTTGAGACCAGGTCTTACTTGGGCTTCAGTGGAAGGACTGAGTTGGAGAGATAGGAGAGGCAAATTTAAATGGATAGAGGTAAAGCAGTTGCTACCTCAAAGTCTGGAATCATTTACACTTGGCACATTATGTCCTAGGGAGCTATTGATGATTCTTAATAAAAGGAGTGACTGCTTTTCTGGTTTTTCATGTTCATTATTGTTCACATTAATCAAGGGTGTTTCAAAAATACTGGAGATATATATATATATATGCACATATATATCTATTAAAAGAGAGGAGGGGAAGAAAAGGAAATCAAGAGAGAATGGGGAAAAAAACAAATCATAGGCTCATTTTCTGGAAAATTATGCATCTTTAAATCAGAGAATAAATGAGTCTGTGTGAAATTTCAAAGGCTTAGCTCTCCAGTAGGACATTTACTTATTTACTTAACAGTTCATTTGCTATCAGAAGATTTATGGCAACTAGGAGGTTGGTAAGAAGTACTTGTTTTGCACAGGGGACTGATTTGCAAGAAATTTAAATGTAGACATACGTTGTTCTTCCTGTGGAGACTTACAGAGATTCTTCTATATATCTATTAAGGGCATAACAGGAAATCTAGAGAAGCAGTGATATGTTTTTATGTATGTAGGTTAATGAAGTGTATCTTCCAGGCACAGCTGGATAAAGTTTTTTATAGTGTAGCATGAGAAAAAGAGAGAGAGAGAGAGAAAGTGACCTAAGAAATCAGCTGGTTCTTGACAGCTCACTCCAAAACACTCAGCTGGATTTGCAAGTGCTTCAGTGTCCACAGTATTAGATTGGCTTTCCCCAAGCCTTATCAGTGGGTAGGTCTCCTAGCTGTTATATTCTTAACTCGAGTTTTTGAGAAGTAGTATGCTTGGAAAAATCCTTATTACAATCTGATTCTTCCAAGTTGAGAAATCCTTCTAACAGAAAATAAAAAATTGGTTTCTGAGGTCTTAAGGGAAAATTTTGTTTCCAGAAAGGTATTTTTTCCATCCCATACACCCCAGATAGTAGAAAGATGACCTTTTCTTAAAGGAAATCCCAAACTCTTATTGTGTCCTAACAAAAGGAAGGATTGGGGAATAGTAAAAGAAGCACTGGTTTTATTGGAAAGGTAAAGAAGTAGCAATTATACTTAGAGCAATGCTTAAAGGTGATCTTCATTCTCCTTAGCCCACCATGGGTCGGGAACTCCCATTGAGAGCATGGTAGAAGAGTAAAATGATTCTTCCTCCTATAGTTGCTCACAAATCATAAGCTCCCAAAGACCTAGTTCTAGGATGCATTAAGAAATTGGCTGATAGTCTTTAGACACCTTTGCAAGAAGAGGTAAAGGGATGCGGTCAATTTTGACCTGATAATTTTATTTTACTCTTTCCCATTCCAAACCTTAAGATAATTTCTATATGTTGAATAAGTTCAACTTCTGAAAAAGCTTGCTCCTAGGAAGATGAGGACCAATAGCATTAAATTTTACACTTTTTACTTTCTATAATTTTAGTTATGAGGAACAGACTGTCTTTCAATAGCCTTTATGATAAATGGATGAGGAAACATTCATGAAGTATAAATATATTATTGTTTTGTGGGATTTGGGCAGGGATCAGATCTACAATTTTAATGGCATAAAGAATTCCCAATAAGGAAACCCCTGCCAATTCAATTTGGCTTTCTCTGGAACTCATATTCTTAGAGATTTTTCTTGGGAGCCCTGAGAACCCAACTGACTTACCCCTGGGGTCACATAGCCAATTTGTGTTAAAGGCAGGACCAGAGAGGATCTGGGGCTTTCTGTCTCCTAGGCTGACCCTTTATTCACAAGACTATGCTGCTTCTCTAGTTAATGATGCTCATAAATAAAACAAAACAAAAAAGATCTTTGTTCCTGAACCTTCATTTTATGAAGTAGTAAGCAAATAAATTAGATTTGAACTTCTCATTCTACTTATAATTACATAATTGGGATTATCCCAACTATTAATTATCCTGAAAGAGGAATATTAATATAATAACCATAACTGAATTATCCTGCCAGTGAGGTAGCTTCCTCTGTTATTCTATTATGAATGAAGTTTCAACCCAGACATTTGTGTGATACTTCAGTGCTATAAAAATGAGGAAATAAGGTAGGTGATGGGCTTTTTTTAAGAAAATCATAATTTAATGTTATGGATGCCTCATATTATTGCATTATAGTTACAACCTCATCAAAGTGCTAACTGCTACCACCCAGTCCTTCCATGCTCTCACTATCAATTTTCTAATCTCATTTTTCACAATGTAAATTCCATGTTTTCTATACAACTTAAATACAACTTTATACAACTTTTATACAACTTAAAAGTTGAAGACTTGGCCCCCATCTTCCCTGGGAAGATTGAGACTACCCAACATGAAATTCTCCCAGTCTTCTTCCTTCATTCCTCAAAATGTATCAGTATGATAAATTACTCTCTCTTCCCAATCTTTGGTCACAAAAAAGAGGTAGCATACATTGTGTCATAGTAAATAGAGATCTAGTCTAGCAACCAGGAAGAAAAGATTTCAGTCTCACCCCTGACACCAGCTAATTGTGTGACCCTGGGCAAGGTATCTTTCAATGTTCTAGACAATTCTTTGAGATTAGAAGAGTCTGTGCTGCATTGCTATAGGAAGTTTCCTCATTTTTCTTTTTCCCAGTGAAACAAAAGATCTTATTAAAATCACTTTCAGAGAAGCATGACCGGTAAGACAAAGTTATGCCATAAAAGTCTAAATCTGTAACTGGAAAGGATACGAGACATCATATAGTCCAACCTTGCTATTTTAAAAGGATGTTTAAGTTTACTAAAATTCTTCATTGATCCCATTCCTTTTCTTCCCCTCCTAGAACCATTCTTTCTATTAATTAGGACTCCTCTTTCATTCATTTTCAATCTCTTCTTTTCCTGATTCTTTCTCATTTGCCTATGAACATGCCTTTTTTTTTCAAACCCATTCATCTTTTTGTTTTCACCTTCCTTGATTTCTATGCAAGTTTTGACATTTTTACCACTATTTCCCATTGTATATTTCCTCCAGAGACATCTCACTTTCTTGCTTTGCCATCTGCTACACAAGAAGCTTGTTTTCTATTTTTTGGATTGACTCCTTCACCACTTTTTTACTCCTTAATTTGAATTTTCCTCAATGACCCATTCCTAACCTTGTCTTCTCTCTATATTCTCATTCATTCCTAAAGATTTGAATAGCACCTTCTCTGTAGTCTTTGGCACTATTTTCCTATCTCCAAAGAAATGTGGCTATACTACTAGCATCTCAATATCAAAATATCAAAAATGCAGATCATGTCTTATCCTACAAGTCCATTGGCTTCACTATTTCTCTCTTTGTCATCACCCTCCTGCCTTCTGCCCTGAATTTGAAACTTTGAGCATATCTGTGATTATTTTCTCTTCCTCACTTTCCATGGAGTCAGCAAGTCTTATCTTTCTGAAATATCTCTTTGTAATGCTGTTGTTTCCCTATGTTCTAGATGTCACTACTTAATTGCAGACCCTCAACTTCTCACTTTCACTCTCTTCCTCTCCTCCATAAAATTTGATGGCATACCCTGAATAATCTTTTTTATGTAGAACTCTGATTATGTCAACCCTCAGCTCAAAAATCTTCAATGGCTCCCTAATGTCTCTGCTGCTTAAAGTTCAGACTCTTTTTCTTGGTATTCATGATCCTTTACAATCTGCTATTACATTTCCTTTCTAACCTTATCTTGCATTATTCCCTTCACTAAATAATACCATTACTTCATCTAAGCCAAACTATTTTTTGTCATTCCTCCACAACTCTGTATTTTTCTGCCTCCTTAAGTTTAATCATGCTTATTCCTAAAATTTTCTTCCACCACTTCTTGGCCAATTGAAGAGATCCTTTAGCGTCCAACCCAAATGCCATTGCTTCTAGAAAAACCTATTGATAATGACCTTCACATAGCATCTCACTTTGTTTTGTAGCTTTGTAGCATATCATTTCAGTTTATATGTTATAACTGAGTTTGTGTTTATCATCCTACTATTTATAATCCCTACAAATATATGGATTTTGTTTTATTTGAAATGTACATGATGCTTAGCAGAGTGATGGTACCAAGATCTGTTTGAGAAATCAATGAGTGAATGACAGGAAAAATAATTGTTCATTTTCAGGTATGAAAATTAATTTCTTTATGTCTGATCAAAAGAGACAAGTTCTTTCTCTTAAGGAAATAAATTCATTAGAGGAATGCATTTAAAGGAAGGCTTACATATATCTAGATACTTGAAAATTTATCATCACAAATAACTAACATTCATTGATACTTTAAAAATTGTATAATCCCTTCCCTTGTTTTTATTTTGTTTCTATTCTGAGATGGTTAATTTAAAAAATGGGCAAAATTTCAAAAGTACTATGTCATTTTCAAAAAGGAAAGGTCAGTGGAAAAATATTCAAATATTTTAAACTTTACATTATAATGCAAGAGTGGAATGGCATTGTATTGCCTTAACTTTCCATAATGAATTTATATTGTTTTATTCATTATTTTCTTTTTTGAAAAAAAACTACATTTTTCATTTTCTTGAGACTTCTTGTTAGATCTATACTTACATCAAGTAGTCAGTATTATATTAGCCTAAATTATCATTCACCCCAAGTAAAAAAGGCTGCATTTTCTAACCATCGTGTTAGTCTTAAACATTACAAAATAACGTTTTAAATTCAGAATGACTTTTTAAAATACATATCAGATGATTAAATTCTTTCCAGGTGGTACTGGATATGCATCTGGCAAAAGAATGTGGAAGCATCTGCTCCTTAACAAATAGCCTTTCTTTCACCTGTACATCCTTACTAACAAGCATCTGTTGGCTGGTTGTATATGCTAGCAAAATTTAGATCGTACCTGTGAAAACCATGCTTTACAATGACAATGAATTTAATCTCTTGGTAGAGCAAGGGGAAAGCCCTTAAGGACTCATCTTGCTACCCTGTGTTTTAAATAAACCTATATTATTAAACTCATTTAGAATTTCTTCTGTTACTTAATGCAACCCCAAAATGTCAAAATTTATTTAAAATTCTAGAAGCTATAGGGAAATCTGGACAACTTAAAAGGAAATGCCTTGTGTCTTTGTTAGTGTTATAGTATAAATTGAATACTTGGTTAATAACTTTAAATTTTAACTTAAAAATAATTTGAATAACTTGAATTACTTGAATGATATATAACTTGAAATACTCAGCCTACTTCTGCCCCTATTAGACTTTCAGAAATAAGATTTCTTTTGAGGAACAGGGGCAGAATGAAGGGCCTTGGAAAGGCAAGTTTGATAAAAGGTGAAAAAAAAAAGAAAATGCTGCAAATTGATAAATTATTGAATTTCTCTTCCATTTCGGTCCTATTTTCATGACTTTTAATGGTGGAAAGCTAATTCTGGCATCTTAAAAGCTATGATATGAAAGCAGACATAATAATGGCTAGCATTTATATAACACTTTAAAGTTCATAAAGTGATTTACATATATCTCATTTCTTCACAACTATGGGAAATTTGTGCTATTATTATTTCTTTTTAACAGCTTAAAAAAATTAGACAGAAAAAGGTTAAGTGACTTGCCCAAGATCAGATAGCTAGTAAGTATCTGAGGTAGAATTTGAGCTCAAGTCTTCCTGATCTCAAGACTAGTACTTAGTCAATTACACCAACTAGATATTTTGGTAAATGCTACAGAACTGGAAGGGTTTCCCAGTATTGTGTATCTGAGAATATTGTGAACCTAAGGTAGGCTTTCTGGTGATAAATGGTTTTGGCCAAATTTCTCATGAAGAGTCAACTACCGAGCAGGGTATAAATCTAGTCTCTGAGGCATACAAGAATGCTGTCTAACAACTAGAGCTCTCTAAAAGGGAAAGGCACTGAATTTGGGAGGTAGAGGGCTCTCCATCATTGGAAATCTTCAATCAAAAGCTAGATAAGCTTTTGAGGGGTGGGGAATGTTGTCAGGGACTTTTGTGCAAGTATATGTTGGACTCAGTAATCTTTTAAGGTCACTTCCATTTCTGAGATTGATTGACTCTTTAACATTAAAACTTGGAGGACTTTATGTTGTGACTCAGTGCAAGGAGCACCCGTGACTATGAAAACATTCACATAATCTCATGATGACTGAGACAGCATGGTAGAGTAGATAAATGAATAGGCTCCACGCCAGAAGAGCTGAGTTCAACTGACCCCATGACATAGAGTGGCTGTGTGACCTTAGACAATTCATTTAGCTTTTCAGTAACCCTAGTTGCAAAGAGTAGTAGACTCCTAGTAGAGGGAGTTTCCCTTTATGTGTGAATGCTCACCAATGAAATCTCAGGTCCAGGCCTGATGCCTAATCTTATAGTACCAAAGTTGACACTCTGGACTCATTGTTAATGATGCCAGTATGGTCCCTAGTGAAGTGAAATACCTGATATTGAAGAAGTAATCTTTTTTTTTAAATCACAAATAGCCTCCTAAAACCTGTTTTGATGGGTAATTTTGAGTTTTTTGTTGACCCATGGATGAACAATGAGCAGGTGGGATCCAGGAAACAAAAGTGGTTCAAAAAGTCAGGGCCCTTTTTCTGTTGGAGGTCAACTTCTATTGGCTATGATTCAAACTACTTTATTCATTTTCATCATTTGGAATATCTGTACCTTGGTGAGCAACACTGGAATTCTCTGACCCATCTTTTCCATGGCTGTGCAGCCACAGTCACCTTTCTCTAGACATCTGTAATTGAAAGGTTGAAAATTCAGATCCCTTTCAATACTAGGAAACTTCTTAAGATGTGCTGACTATGCAAAGATCTTCACTGTAATGATTATATGTCACACTGGGCTTTATTTATTTGTCTTTGTAGCTATACCACTTTCAGAGACTTTATATTCTAATCTTTTGTGTTCCTTGTAGAATTCTATTCTTGTGCCTCAGTTATAAAGCAACACAGAGACCAACGATAGTGTTGAAAGATTATTTAGCCCATTCTGTGTTCAAGTAGGAGCACTAAAATGAATTTCAACTATTAGTAATTCATATTTGCATAGTATTTGAAGGTTTCCCAAAGAACTTTCCTCACAACTACCATGGGAGGGAAAGAGGGAGAAGGGGAAGGAAGGAAGAATGGAAGAAAAAGTTGGAAAGAAGGAAGGAGAAAGGGAGGGATAAAGCATTTATTAAATATCTATTATGTAACAGGCACTGTGTTTTAATAACATAATATAATTTAATCCTCACAATAATCCCTTGGCAGTAAGTTGGGGTAGCTAGGTGTCACAGTAAATAGAGCACGAGACCTGGAGTCAAGAAGATATATCTTCCAGAGTTCAAATGTGGCCTCAGACATATACTAGTTGTTTGAGCCTGAGAGTCTCATAACCTGTTTTGTCTCAGTTTCTTCATTTATAAAATGAGATGGAGATGGAAATGGCAGGTCACTCTAGAATATTTGCCAAGAAAATCAAATGGACTTACAAAGAATTAGACATGACTGAATAACAAGACAAGAAACTGAGGCAAACAGAAATTAAGTGACATGCCAAGTAATACAGTTAGTTTCTGAGACCAGATTTGAACTCAGATCTTCCCAACTCCAGACCTCTATCTACTATACTGCATAATAGCCAAGTAATATAGGCATAATATCTTCAATTCATATATTTAGAGCTCAGATCATAAAGGTCATCTAGTTCAACCTATTCATTTTAATTTTAATTTATACTTTCCTTAGGTCACATTTTATGTTAGGATTTGAACCCACATTTTCCTTTCACCAATAGTGATATTCTCAATAGGTAAGTTTGCCTTTTCATAAGCTTAACAGTCCCTAGTAATCTCCAGTTGGTCTACTATGGACCCAGAATGGGAAGATACCTTTAGAAACTTACAGCTCTGAATGAAGTAGCTTTGAGTATAGTCAAATGGTTTGTGAAAGTCTGAGAAGTGATTTGAACTCAGAGCTCCTGTTCTAGGACTATAAGTACTATGCTATCACATTTCTGTTGTTAAGAGTAAAAGATCAAGTGTGATGTTTGATATACTTAGTAAAAACATTTTTCCATAGTAATTTTTTACTGTGTACTTAGCACTATGCCTGACACAGTAGGTACTTAATATATATCTGTTAACAAAAATGACACTGTTTCCACCTTTTTACTAAAAGCTAAGCTTTAAGCAGTTTTCTAAGAGCAACGATGGATTATCTTATCGAACAACACTCTAACTTGGTTTCCTTTATGGTCACCAACAAACTTTTACAAGACATCCAGCCAGTTTTTAATGCATTACTTTGGTCTTAATCTTATTGCATTCTGGATACACCATATCAGTTATGTGTTTTCTGTTTCAGTGTAACTACCTCTATCCCTAGCATCTAGTCTATTCCTGCTCTTCTTATATCCACTAACTCCCCGTAAGTTATCCAAAGCAATGAGAGTTATTTAGTAGATAATTTACACATAACTGTATTTGAATTAATGGTTGACTAAATTACAGATGTAAGAATAATAACCAGAAGAGACAGCGTGATATAACAGATGGAATGTCAACCATGACATCAAGAAGACTAGATTTGTATCCTGCCTGAGTCGTAAGCTGGCTGTGTGACCATGGAGAAGTCATTTAATTTATCAATGCCACCCACCTGGCTAAGATTATGAACTTCACATGAGTTGCCTGCAAAGAGAGAAAGAATTTCTTCTAAGAGAACAAGAGTTCTTTACACAAATGTAATCAGAAGCACCATGCCAAAAATAACTGAATAGGTGAGTGAATGAATGGATAAACGAATAAAGGACTAGATAGCTAACTATGAAATTCCCACATTTTTCATAAAAGCATTACCTTTTGTAAACTGAACCAGATTAATTGCTAACAGAAAAAAATGAAACAGAAATATAGCAGATGTTCTAACATTGATTGCCACACTGGGACACATAAATAAATGAATAAGGTGTAGACTGTTAATATGATTAGTAGTGGTGGAAGTGGTGGTGATGCTTGAAATAGCTAATATATTCATATAGTACTATAAAGCAGCTTTTCTAAAGTAGTTGTGATTCTGGGATACATGGATAAGTATATAAGATGAAGGAGGAGGAGGAGGAGGAGGAGGAGGAGGAGGAGGAGTTGTCATAGTAGTAATAGATAACTTTTCAATAGTGCTTACTATGTGCAGATGCTATGATAAGCCCTTTAAAATGATCTAATTTGATCTTCACAATTATATTGAAAGGCAGATGCTATTACTATTTTTCACTTGGCAGTTGAGGAAACTGAGACATAAGTGACTAACTCAAGGTCACAGCTAATAAGTGTCTGAGGTCATGTTTGAACTCAGGTCTTCCAAACTCCAGACCCAGTTTTCAATCTTCCATACCACCATGATGCCTCAGATAATCCTTGTTAGAAATAGCTAGTCAATACCTTCTGGATTTTTTAACCTAGTAGTACTTCCAAGTAAAGGATTTGGAGAATTTCCAGAATGTCTAGGAGACAAAAACTATCATAATGTCTTTTCTAACTCCTATTTTTGCAGATGAGGAAACTAAGAAATATTGAAGTTAAATTATTTGACCGGGGACTCATAATACTAGTTAGTAGTGGAGCTGGGACTGAAATCCAGATTTTCTGATTCCCAATCCACTGTTCTTTCTGCTATATTAAATAAACCATATTTTTAAGAATTTAAAGAAGATAGACTATGTTAGTCCACAGAAGATAAGGCTGAAGGTTTTTGATGATTTTGAAAGACTATTATTAAAAAGGGAAACAACTACTCTTTGTCTCCATTTCTTCTGAGAACAGAATAACAAGAAATGGTCTTATACATGAGGAATGAGGTAGAGAGAAAGAATTGCATCCACCTTATTAGATACTCTCTCTTTTCCAAGAACAGAACCGAGAGGATGGAAAGGTTCATAGTTCAGCTCTACTCAGCTATGTACTCAAAGAATTCATGGATTCCTTTTGAAAGCTCTCAAAGGACAAAGCAGGGACCACAAAGCCTCCTGGGGTGGTTGGTGGTAACCATGTAAGGTACAAAGTGTTGCTTCTCAAATGAAAATATAGACATAAAATCAAACTAAAATTTGGCAAGTTACTTTTAGTTCTGAAGGAAAAAATAGAACATAAGAAAATATTTGAGTATTTACATAATTTTTGTTTCTTTTCTTCTTTTTTGTCAATAGAAAAATCATGATATAGTTGTCAAAAGCTGAACTAGGAGTCAGAAGGATGTAGATTCAAATTCTGCCTCACTTATTCTCTCTGATCCTTGGTTTTCTCATTTGTAAAATGAGGATAGTAATACTTTCAATATCAAACACACATGAACTCAGTTAAGCAAAGTGCTTTGCAATTAAGTATCTAAATATTACTACCAAGCCATTTAGTATTATTTCCTTTTTAAAAATCACATGAACACTGGATTTTTCTTATTGATTCAAATGATAGTCAGAAATTCCAGGCCTTTTATATTATTTCTTGTTTAAATCTAATCATTAAGTTATTTTGGCTTAGTAGGGGCAAAGATCATGAATATAGAACTCAAAGTATTCTAAGAGACAAGTTAATTCAGCTCTTTCTTCTCACAGATGAACACAATGAGACCCAAGGAGTTCAAATGATTGGTCCCAAATCAGGCTACTTTTGATCTTCAGAAGTGAGTTCTTTCCTCTCACCTGGGCATGTTTGCTAAGGATGTTCAGGTTTGTAGGTCGTCTTCAAAAATATTTATATGACATCAGATCAGAAAGCTTGAACCACAAGGGACTTTAGATGTCCTTAAGTTTAAAATATGAGGATAGTGAGGCATGAATAGACTCTCCTCCAAGGTCTTATATCCAGGACTTATCTGATGGTGGATTAAACCAAAGTCTTCCTGATTATAAGTCCCAAATCTTATCCACTGATATCTTCTATGTACCAAGCTGATTTAACTGGATTACCTCAGAGTGGAACTCTATTATTAACTCTAGTAGCTACTAATTCTACTACCTCAAGGTTTCACAAAACTATTAGGTAAGAAGTCAAGTGACCCAAGTTCAAGTTTTGATGCTGAAACTTAGCAGTCACTTCACTTTTCCTGTAGAATGAAAATGATAATACATACACTTGTCTATTTCAGAGGGTGGCAGTTATAAGGAAGGTGCTTTACAAATCTGGGCTATTATTTTTAAGACCTAATGTAGAAGTTTTCTATAGCTAGAATAGATTTCTTTTTATAGCCTAAGAATCAAAATGGGACACCTAAGTAGGTTTCCTGTATCGTAAACCATTTATATTTCTCATATGAAATGAAAGATGCAATCGTAGACATGCCAGTCTTAACAGTGGTCTCACAGATTTGGGTTAAACTTAAAAATGCTTGGTTCCAAATCACAGGATAAATCTATGGTAAGTCTTTATGCCCAGTGCATGATATATACCATAAATAACTCAGTAAATAAATATTTGTTAAGTATCTTCTCTGTGCCAGCCACTATGCTAAGCCTTAGGAATACAAAGAAAGACCCAAAAAAAAGAACTAATTCTTTCTCTTTAGAAGCTCCTAAACTAATGGTGGAGACAACACATTACCTGCAAACAATCTAGATAAAGGATAATTGGGGATAATCAACACAGGAAATGAAAGAGGGACATATATTTAAGTGCCTACTATGAGCCAGGCACTTAAGAATGTTAATTTATTTGATAGGGAAGGCTCTAGAAGTCAGAAAGATCAGGAATACTCCATGAAGAAAGTAGAACTTTAGCTGGGACTTGAAAGAAGTCAGGAGTTGGAGATGGGAAGGGAGAACATTCTAGGCATGAAAGATAGAGAAAATTCCCAGACCCTGGAGATAAAAGTATCTTGGATGAGAAAGAGCAAAGAGGCCAGCACCACTAGATGGAAAAATATCTAAGGGTTAGAAAAGTAAAGCAGATTATAATGAATTTCAAATGAATTTCATATGTAATTTTTTATATAAAGTCAGGTACTTTTGGTATGTTACTTCCTCCTTGGGCATGTGTGATGAATCTGGGAGCACATTAAGTGTTTCAAGTCACTAGGGCAATAATATCTCACATATATATGGCATTTTATATGTTTCTCTCACTTGTATTCTCATTTGACCCTTGTGGTTTTATTTTTTATTAAAAATGGTTTTTATATGTTTTTTAAATATTCAACTTATTTTGTGTATATGCTTACTATTTTCTATGCTTGTTCCAATTTATATAATCAAAACTCATCTTATATAATTAGGCTAATTATTTTATACTATTGTGTAAATATTCAAAATTCTTCCAGAGCCAGCAGGTTTTCTGCAAACTTCCCATAACAATCTCTCATAAACTCTATTATCTTCAATATGTTCATATTTTCAGTTCTCCCCTCTTGTTGTATCCATACCTTTTCTTTGCTAAGTGTTATGTCCCTAGATAATTTCTGATTCTTTTGTATAAGATCTCATACTTGTGTTTTTTCCAGAGAATCTTCATTCCCAATCATTGTTCTTTAATAAGTTACATTTTTATTTTTCTTTGTAAATGTAGCTTAGCAGTTCTTCCACCTCTGACTTGTCTCCCCCATAAACTCAACAAATTTTCTCTGAAAAATTTTGGATGCCTTCCACAACTAAAACCTCCTATATCTCTTAGGCA
Organism: Gracilinanus agilis; assembly: GCF_016433145.1. Lineage (NCBI taxonomy): Eukaryota > Metazoa > Chordata > Mammalia > Didelphimorphia > Didelphidae > Gracilinanus > Gracilinanus agilis. The sequence goes on from NC_058134.1 coordinate 83,761,567, forward strand.
ATTAGTATCTCTTTCAACTTGAAACTTTATTTTTGTGCTGGAATTAAATTTGACTAGAAGTGTATTGTTTGAGATATGAAATCTCTGCCCTATTTCTATTTCCTATAGTCCCTGAAAGATTTTTATAATATCTTCTTCATTAGGTTTTTCTATTAGCATAAAAGAAAGAATTTTGGTTTTGGACTTAGATATAATGTTAACCTGAGTTATAATCCTACCTCTGTCTTTTAGTACCTGTGTGACCTTCAGAAAGTCATTTAACATCACTGGCCACTGTTTTACTCCTAAGGAAAATGGAAACTCTGGAATAGAACATCCCATGGTCTCTTGTAACTTTAAATTTACAATCCTTCTTAATATAGCCTTATTTCTTCATAGAAAAAGAACCTTAACTTCTGCTTTTATTTGTATCTTCAATATTAGTTTTACCTCCTATTCCCCTCCCAACGTTTAAGGCTTTTCAGTTTGTTTTATTGACACTCCTCAGCTTCCCTGACTTCTCTTTATGTATTTTAAATGTCTGTGTCCATTCTTTGGTTACTGTCAGAGTGACGTTATCTGCATGAGCTATAACTGAGTTCAGCCTGCATATCACCATCCCATTTTCATCTTTACACTCCACTTCTCTCAAATTTGATGTGTATTTTCTTATGAGAGGGTCCAGAGATTTAGTAACAAGCTACATTGGCAGCCTTACCCTACTCACTTCTCACTTTAATTTTTTCTACTACCCATCCCTTAAATGTGAGGATGCTGGGCATATTGGCTTAAAACAGCCTCACGTTTTTCAACAGTTTATCAGGCATATACATTATTAGAAGATAAATTCATGGTTTATTCCATCAAAGCCTAGGAAATATCCTTCCCTCCTCCATACTTGGCATGTTCTGTGATTTTTCTTGCCAGCTCTACTTTTCCACCCTTTTATCACATACCATGTGCGTTAAACCCTCAACTATTCCTGTTAGCTTTAAAATCTCTACCAAAAATTTTCAAGCCATGGGAAACTATATTAATAGTTTCCCAGTTCTAATATGTCAACATGTGTGGTTCAGTACACAAAAACCAACCATACTGTAGAAGTATTAATTGATCCATTCTGTGTTCAGGTAGGAGCACTAAGATTTACTCATTCATTTTTTAAAAATTTAAACATTTATTAATGATCATTTTTAACATGGTTACATGATTCATGCTCCTACTTTCCCCTTCACCCCCCCAATTCCTCCCACCCATGGCCGACACACATTTCCACTGGTTTTGTCATGTGTCCTTGATCAAGACCTATTTCCAAATTGTTGGTGGTTGCATTGGTGTGGTAGTTTCGAGTCCACATCCGCAATCATGTCCACCCCAACCCATGCATTCAAGCAGTTGCTTTTCTTATATGTTTCCTCTCCTGCAGTTCTTCCTCTGAATGTAGGTAGCGTTCTTTACCATA